>NC_143030.1:59077398-59377398 GCF_057628025.1 Oncorhynchus mykiss
ATGTGTATAAATTCATTGAGATATTAATTGTTCATCTGTTTGAATATTGCTGAGTATATAATCTACTACCCCTTTTCACTCCTTTTAGAAACATGCCTGCAAACTAAACTTGTCAAAATAAAATAATGGATCCTATGATAGCCTGCTCCTTTGACTTGCCTAGTTAAATAAAGGTGAAATACTCTTGACTCATGTGGATTGTGTAGCTCTACTTGAACCTTAAAACTCTCCTTCAGCTTATAGACAAACGTATCACTAGAGCGACTCATTTAGGAAGACTGAAGCTGTAAACATTTTTGCAACATGTGAGTGGCCATCTGGCTGGCTACTTGGGTTGTTGGCATGTGTGAGTGTGATGTGACAGATAAAAAAAATATTAGTATGCACTGGTAGGTGATAATGACCGAGAAGCCATGGCTTAGGCTATATATTGACACAGTGTTGTTAGGCCCAATAGACTAAGTTGAGTAAATACTGTAATTTCTTTTTGTATTGAAAACATTATCCATGCTGTTTTAAATGTGACAAATATGGACTAGTCCAACCCTGTCTCAACATATAAAATATATTCCCTTGAGTGTCAGTTGCTTAAGCGATTGTCAAATTCATGTTGGTTTGTGTTCCTTCCATTTTGATGCTCTTCGCAGGAGGGACTTCAGCTCTCCGAGACATCGACATTTGACATGACATTGCTCATTATGTTGAGAAAATGGCATGAATATTAAAACAAACACATACCTCCTCCGTTGCTCCGTGATGACAGTGATTGGCAGTTCCATTTGGAATTTACAATTTCATAGAGAATTTAAGAAAGTGGGAAGAAGAGATCAATATGGTCTGCCTGTCTCTCTAGTGTATTTATTCTCAACCAAGGGCCTGCTGGTATAACACTGTCAAACTTCGAGCTCCCGCAATAAACATCACTCACAGTGGGATTCCAATCATCTCCCGGTGAAAACGTGAAACTTGCCTCTCAAATGTACCTTCAGATAAACTTGTGAATCAAACTAGAGGCTTGTGTACTCCACATAATATCTTATTTGCACAAAACAATTGAAGGAATAGTTATCTTAAAGGCAAATGTACAAGGTTTACACTAGCTACCATGACTGTTGGAGTACTAGTTTTAAGTTTTAAACTACTCCTTTAACTCACTATAGATTTACTCTTATTGGTCATCAAGCCAACTAACTGTCATGACACTGGTCATAACCAGTCAATCGACCGGATAAATGTTTACTGTTCCTGTGCTATTCATCTCCAACATGCATCAGCTTACTGCAGCCTTCTACAGTACATGTTAGCTATTGAGGCTAAGCCAAGCTGTGTGTGGTACTGCGATGGGAGATCAAGTGGTTGCTAAAAGTCATGTTTTAGTAACAATACGATACAATTCCCACTGGTCTAGGTCTCTTCTCATACCATAGTAGAACAGTGACATCTGTACCATGAATGTAGGGACACGTGTACCATTAGTTTCAGATGAGAGTAACCTATCACCAGAACCAACCATATAGCTACAACTACTGTAACGCATTGGCTAGTCAGCTGTTAAATTGTTGCAGGTGCAACCCATTTGCTCAGTCCAATCAATTCGCCAAAAGATGACCTGCATGCATTTACTATGCCCCGCCCCCCTTACCATGCCCCGCCCCCCTTTCGGAAAAGCTGACCACGACTCCATTTTGTTGATCCCTGCCTACAGACAGAAACTAAAACAAGAGGCTCCCACGCTGAGGTCTGTCCAACGCTGGTCCGACCAAGCTGACTCCACACTCCAAGACTGCTTCCATCACGTGGACTGGGAGATGTTTCGTATTGCGTCAGATAACAACATTGACGAATACGCTGATTCGGTGTGCGAGTTCATTAGAACGTGCGTTGAAGATGTCGTTCCCATAGCAACGATTAAAACATTCCCTAACCAGAAACCGTGGATTGATGGCAGCATTCGTGTGAAACTGAAAGCGCGAACCACTGCTTTTAATCAGGGCAAGGTGTCTGGTAACATGACCGAATACAAACAGTGCAGCTATTCCCTCCGCAAGGCTATCAAACAAGCTAAGCGCCAGTACAGAGACAAAGTAGAATCTCAATTCAACGGCTCAGACACAAGAGGCATGTGGCAGGGTCTACAGTCAATCACGGACTACAGGAAGAAACCCAGCCCAGTCACGGACCAGGATGTCTTGCTCCCAGGCAGACTAAATAACTTTTTTGCCCGCTTTGAGGACAATACAGTGCCACTGACACGGCCTGCAACGAAAACATGCGGTCTCTCCTTCACTGCAGCCGAGGTGAGTAAGACATTTAAACGTGTTAACCCTCGCAAGGCTGCAGGCCCAGATGGCATCCCCAGCCGCGCCCTCAGAGCATGCGCAGACCAGCTGGCCGGTGTGTTTACGGACATATTCAATCAATCCCTATACCAGTCTGCTGTTCCCACATGCTTCAAGAGGGCCACCATTGTTCCTGTTCCCAAGAAAGCTAAGGTAACTGAGCTAAATGACTACCGCCCCGTAGCACTCACATCCGTCATCATGAAGTGCTTTGAGAGACTAGTCAAGGACCATATCACCTCCACCCTACCTGACACCCTAGACCCACTCCAATTTGCTTACCGCCCAAATAGGTCTACAGACGATGCAATCTCAACCACACTGCACACTGCCCTAACCCATCTGGACAAGAGGAATACCTATGTGAGAATGCTGTTCATCGACTACAGCTCGGCATTCAACACCATAGTACCCTCCAAGCTCGTCATCAAGCTCGAGACCCTGGGTTTCGACCCCGCCCTGTGCAACTGGGTACTGGACTTCCTGACGGGCCGCCCCCAGGTGGTGAGGGTAGGCAACAACATCTCCTCCCCGCTGATCCTCAACACTGGGGCCCCACAAGGTTGCGTTCTGAGCCCTCTCCTGTACTCCCTGTTCACCCACGACTGCGTGGCCACGCACGCCTCCAACTCAATCATCAAGTTTGCGGACGACACAACAGTGGTAGGCTTGATTACCAACAACGATGAGACGGCCTACAGGGAGGAGGTGAGGGCCCTCGGAGTGTGGTGTCAGGAAAACAACCTCACACTCAACGTCAACAAAACTAAGGAGATGATTGTGGACTTCAGGAAACAGCAGAGGGAACACCCCCCTATCCACATCGATGGAACAGTAGTGGAGAGGGTAGCAAGTTTTAAGTTCCTCGGCATACACATCACAGACAAACTGAATTGGTCCACTCACACAGACAGCATCGTGAAGAAGGCGCAGCAGCGCCTCTTCAACCTCAGGAGGTTGAAGAAATTCGGCTTGTCACCAAAAGCACTCACAAACTTCTACAGATGCACAATCGAGAGCATCCTGGCGGGCTGTATCACCGCCTGGTATGGCAACTGCACCGCCCTCAACCGTAAGGCTCTCCAGAGGGTAGTGAGGTCTGCACAACGCATCACCGGGGGCAAACTACCTGCCCTCCAGGACACCTACACCACCCGATGTCACAGGAAGGCCATAAAGATCATCAAGGACATCAACCACCCGAGCCACTGCCTGTTCACCCCGCTATCATCCAGAAGGCGAGGTCAGTACAGGTGCATCAAAGCTGGGACCGAGAGACTGAAAAACAGCTTCTATCTCAAGGCCATCAGACTGTTAAACAGCCACCACTAACACTGAGTGGCTGCTGCCAACACACTGACACTGACTCAACTCCAGCCACTTTAATAATGGGAATTGATGGGAAATGATGTAAATATATCACTAGCCACTTTAAACAATGCTACCTTATATAAATGTTACTTACCCTACATTATTCATCTCATATGCATACGTATATACTGTACTCTATATCATCGACGGTATCCTTATGTAATACATGTATCACTAGCCACTTTATACTATACTATGCCACTTTGTTTACATACTCATCTCATTTGTACATACTGTACCCGATACCATCTACTGTATCTTGCCTATGCTGCTCTGTACCATCACTCATTCATATATCCTTATGTACATATTCTTTTTCCCCTTACACTGTGTACAAGACAGTAGTTTTGGAATTGTTAGTTAGATTACTTGTTATTACTGCATTGTCGGAACTAGAAGCACAAGCATTTCGCTACACTCGCATTAACATCTGCTAACCATGTGTATGTGACAAATAAAATTTGATTTGATTTGATTTGATATAAACTGTGGAGGCAGGTCCACTCGTCCTTCCCTTGCTCATTACCTAGCAATGTCCGAATACCTCAGAGTTCCAGAGCAATCAATAAGAATCACACAATACAGGAACCATTATTGGGGGCCGAGCCAGAGTCTGGGGAATGACCAGCCATCAAAAGGCAATGACGGAGTCAATTATCCCAGAAAGCCAGCTACTGACAGTGTGTAAGTATCCTCCACTCCCTTCCTCCCTCCGTCTGACAGACAATTCTCCCGCAGGTGGATTAGGCCTTAATAACTTCTTAGGGATGAAATCCTGTTAACTGGATCGATATGACAACAGCCAGTGAAAGTGCAGGGCGCCAAATTCAAAACAACAGAAATCTAATAATTAAAATTCCTCAAATATACAAGTATCTTATACCATTTTAAAAGTAATCTTATTGTTAATCCCACCACAGTGTCCGATTTCAAATAGGCTTTACAGCAAAAGCACCACAAACGATTGTTAGGTTAGAGCCAAGTCACAAAAACACACACAGCCATTTTTCCAGCCAAAGAGTGGAGTCACAAAAATCAGGTAATAGAGATAGAAATAAGAAATAATCACTAACCTTTGATGATCTTCATCAGATGACACTCATAGGACTTCGTGTTACACAATACATGTTTGTTTTGTTCGGTAAAGTTCATATTTATGTAAAAAAAATCTCAGTATACATTGGCGCGTTATGTTCAGTAGTTCCAAAAGCATCCGGTGACTTTGCAGAGAGCCACATCAATTCACAGAAATACTCATTATAATTGTCCATCATTTATGTCCAAATAGCTACCTTTGTTAGCGCGTTTGGTAAACAACTCACGAAGCGTCAAAAAGTTACGTTACAGCCCGTAGAAACATGTCAAACGATGTATGGAATCAATCTTTAGGATGTTAACATAAATCTTCAATAATATTCCAACCGGAGAATTCCTTTGTCTTCAGAAAAGCAAAGGAGCGGGAGATACCTCATGTGAAATGCGCGTGACCAGCGCGTGATTGCTTCCAGACCTCTGACTCATTCAGTCCCCCTTCATAGTAGAAGCCTCAAACAAGTTTCTAAAGACGTCTGACATCTAGTGGAAGCCTTATGAAGTGCAACATGACCAATATCCCACTGTATCTTTGATAGAGGCTGAGTTGAAAATCAACCAACCTCAGATTTCCCACTTCCTGGTTGGATTTTTTTCTCAGGTTTCTGCCTGCTGTATGAGTTCTGTTCAAACAGTTTTAGAAACTGCAGAGTGTTTTCTATCCAAATATAGTAATAATATGCATATATTAGCAACTGGGACTGAGGAGCAGGCCGTTTACTCTGGGCACCTTATTCCTCCAAGCTACTCAATACTGCCCCCAAGCCATAAGAAGTTTTAATGGCAGGTAAGGGACTATGTTAAAAACAAGCCAAAAACATTACCAGTGGTGATGTAGCCCAGCTCCCCATTCTTATTAAAGGCATTACTCTCCCACAGGCGCTTCTGCTAGTGGAGAAGGCAGGAGGTGGGGGGTGTAAAGCAAAACTGTGTACCCCTGCATTGATTGGTGCTCAGCTTGGGAGAAATTCAGTGTTTAGCCCACGGGCCGGCTGCAACAGGACGGTGACACCTCCACGGACTCAAACCTGCTGGGGCGCCATGGGGGCTCAACTCAATCCCAGATACATAAGAAGGAAAATAGTTGTGCGTCACTGGAGTTGTTGTTGTTGTTACTCTGTATGAATGAAAGCTAGCCCCATGAGCAGACTTGCTGCCCCAAGACATCCCGGTACATGTCTCAGTGATTTAATATGCTAGACATGGTGTGTTGTTTAACTTGAAGTTGCTGCTTTGTCGGAGGGCGATACACCATGCATGTACACAAAAGCTGGATGTTTTTGTGGGTTTCCTCTCAAAACCAGACAACTATGAATCCGATGAAGTCAGTTTCATGCTGTTCTACTGTATCTAACACATGCAGGTGAATGTGCTGCTGATTCCTAAGGCCTTTCCAACCTCACGCTTGAATGTAATCATTGACATTCTAAAGTCTAAATAAAAATCAACACTAATGCAGGGCTCTCTAATCCTGTTCCTGGAGAGCTACCCTCCTGTAGGTTTTCGCTCCAACTTATCAACCAGCTAATTTTCAGAATCAGGTGCGCTAGATTAGGGTTGGAGTAAACCTACAGGACGGTAGCTCTCCAGGAACAGGGTTGGAGAGCCCTTCTCTAATGAATCCAATTGGAACAAGTACTATCAAGTATCCTAGCCAAACTTGAAGAAAAGAGTTGACTTATCAATACTTTACTGATAATATACTCCGGTCCAGGGGCCTCCCAAATGGCATGTGAACACGTCATAAGCAATGACAAAATGTCTAGAATTGCAGGAAATTAGCTTAAAAACTCCAACATTTTCTCTCAACCTCCTAGAAAAAGTAGCAGAAAATGTGCTTTAAAACAACAGAATCTTCTCTCATTCTGATGGCAAAATTTGAAGAATAGCATGTGATGAGCTATTAAACTGCAAAAAAAAATCTGTCCCATGTACAAATACACTTATCAGAGCCAAATGTTAAAATGCCATTTAAATAAATGTCAATGACTAGTCCTACTGCAAGTACTGTGCAGCAAGTCATCACACCATGACAAACTCAACTGTTACAGTTTCCCCTTTCAGCCTGCACTACAGCACTGAACTGACTAATTGACTGACAGATTAATTTATTAATCCATGAGAAGGAAATGTTACATTTCGGGGGTTAAGTTCCTTGCTCAAGAGAACATTGGAAGTATGAACACTATGTCACAACAGTGGGAACTATCCAAAAATGTCTGAGTGATTTCTGATGATGGAATGTTCTGGGCCTTCAAGGGCATGCAAAGAAAAGTAAAATGTTTATCCAGCCATTGAGCACCTTGGCAGTGCCGAACGTACCTCTCTAGATTTCAACATCTTTAACATGCTAGAAAGAATTCTGGATGTCCCGAGCGCAAATCACTGTAACACTGTAAACGCTCCCCATAATATTTAGTCATCTGGATGTCGACAGTATAGGATTAGATGTCCTGTTGGTTTTCTCCTGGATGGATGTCTTTTCTCTCTACGTCTCTCTTTATGGCAGGTTTAATGCTGAGAAACGCTGGTGGTCTCATGCATTATGTATCAGGGACATTTGATTAATGCCACATTTAAAAAGCAGATTATTTTCAATTTCCCTGCAAAACACTTTGTCAAATGAAGAACGAACACTCTAGGTTGTGGGAGACTCTGGGAGGCTGTAGGTCCCGTGAGATACATTTAAGACTGATGAAATAGTTATTTGTGTTCAGGATCAAGACGTGACTTTGAACTGATTCAGTGGAATTGAATGACGTGCCATCTTGCGTTAAGTCATCCTATCAAAGAGAAAAATTCATACTAGGTCTATACTGTAGAGTAATGGGGATCCTAATAAATAACAGTACAGTAGAATATGCTATACATTGAAACCCAGTCATTGTTGGTTGAATAAATAATTGATAGTCATCTATCATACAGTAGTCTGCTATGTATACAGCCTGACACATTTAACACTGATCCTTTCCCAAGACAGCCAAGCCTCAGCAGCAGGTGTCTATCCATATGGTTAATTAATTAACACAAATATCTATAATGACTTAAAGCACAGCACGTTATTGTACTGTATGGCAAGTTGCCCTCTCTTTTTTTTCAAAGTTATTTGTAGTTTGTTCCTTGCGTTTGTGTTACTGCTCTAAAAAGATGTCGTCCTTGTATAAAAGCAAGAGAAAAGTGACATTCCGTGTTGGGGAAGGCCCTGGGAGTGTGAAGAGTTAGAGCAAATCCAATTGTTCTCAATTTATTTTCATGTTGAACAGCATCAGAGGCATGCCAAGAAAAAAAACTGTCAAATGTGATTACTCTCTCACTGTGTGTACCGCCAAGCCACACGGCACAGGACGTTCAAATTACCTCTGTCCCTGAGGTATAAGAATATGCTTTAGCCTTTATGACTGATTATACAATTATTGTCGAAGCTCAAAACAGAGCAAAGGGAAAGTGCTGGAATAAAAGCTTTCCCTCTCTGACTGTGTCTCTCTGGGGGTGTTGTGGGGCTACAGGGAATTGGAGAGAAAATAGACTGAGTATCTCAATGAAAGAACACGTATGTGTATGTTTGTGTAGAATCTGTCGACTTCCAGAGTTGTGTAAGCTTGTGTACTTGGTGTTGTATGGACATGTTGAGTAAGTGTTGTTGCAGAGGCTCTCCATAGTTATGTGTGGAATACAACATGTCTCTTTCATCAAGATTACAATGTGTAAATCATCTTTGAATGGACTTGAATAATAAGAACTGTGTAAATCCCTCTAGGACAAGGTGACTTTCAGCAATATATTTGGCTGTAATTACCCCCTAAAAATGAAATACTAATTAGCTGCTAATGTGGCTATCAGAAAGAACTACAAATGCCCTGATTATCTGGATGAAACTGCCGAATCAGGGCAAAGGTAGAATCTCTGGATTAACTACCTAATGTTAGCTAAATGTAGTAATTAATAAATTGTCTACATTTCTTTAACTGGACTAGTCTGAATAAAAGAAAGGCGCTGGAAAGGATGACTGCCATTTTACATGCTCCTAACCAACTGCTATTTTGTTCGTTTTTTTTCACATATTTTTTTTTACTTATTTTGTACATAATGCTGCTGCTACCGTTACTTATGACCGAACATCAGACCAGCAATTACTCACCGCGAACTGGACAAAGACTTTTTCTTTAACCAGTTAGAGCTCTAGGGGCGCTATTTCATTTTTGGATAAAAAACGTTCCCGTTTTAAGCGCGATATTTTGTCACGAAAAGATGCTCGACTATGCATATTCTTGACAGTTTTGGAAAGAAAACACTCTGAAGTTTCAGAATCTGCAAAGATTTTGTCTGTAAGTGCCCCAGAACTCATTCTACAGGCGAAACCAAGATGATGCATCACCCAGGAATTAGCAGAATTTCTGAAGCTCTGTTTTCCATTCTCTCCTTATATGGCTGTGATTGCGCAACGAATGAGCCTACACTTTCTGTCGTTCGCCCAAGGTCTTAGCAGCATTGTGACGTATTTGTAGGCATATCATTGGAAGATTGACCATAAGAGACTACATTTTCCAAGTGTCCGCCTGGTGTCCTGCGTCGAATTCGGTGCGCAATTGCCAGCTGCTTCTACTTTACCATTTGATTCAGGGGAGAAAGCATGTGTCCAAGAACGATGTATCAATGAAGAGATATGTGAAAAACACCTTGATGATTGATTCTAAACAACGTTTGCCATGTTTTCAGTCGATATTATGGAGTTAATTTGGAAAAAAGTTCGCGTTTTGAGGACTGAATTTTCGGATTTTTTTTGGTAGCCAAATGTGATGTATAAAAGGAGCTATTTCTAATACACAAGGAATCTTTTTGGAAAAACTGAGCATCTGCTATCTAACTGAGAGTATCCTCATTGAAAACATCAGAAGTTCTTCAAAGGTAAATGATTTTATTTGAAGGCTTTTATGTTTTTGTTAATGTTGCGTGCTGGATGCTAACGCTAATGCTAACGCTAAATGCTAACGCGAAATGCTAACTCTAGCTAGCTACTTTTACACAAATGATTGTTTTCCTATGGTTGAGAAGCATATTTTGAAAATCTGAGATGACAGTGTTGTTTACAAAAGGCTAAGCTTGAGAGATGGCATATTTATTTCATTTCATTTGCGATTTTCATAAATAGTTAACGTTGTGTTATGCTAATGAGCTTGCTGATAGATTTACACAATCCTGGATACAGGGGTTTTTTCATAGCTAAACGTGACGCAGAAAACGGAGCGATTTGTCCTAAACAAATAATCTTTCAGGAAAAACTGAACATTTGCTATCTGAGAGTCTCCTCATTGAAAACATCTGAAGTTCTTCAAAGGTAAATGATTTTTTTGAATGCTTTTCTGTTTTTTTGTGTAAATGTTGCCAGCTGAATGCTAATGCTAAATGCTATGTTAGCCATCAATACTGTTACACAAATGCTTGTTTTGCAATGGTTGAGAAGCATATTTTTAAAATCTGAGATGACAGTGTTGTTAACAAAAGGCTAAGCTTGAGAGCTAGCATATATATTTCATTTCATTTGCGATTTTCATGAATAGTTAACGTTGCGTTATGGTAATGAGCTTGAGTCTGTATTCACGATCCCGGATCCGGGATGGGGAGATCAGAAAGGTTAACAAGTCCGACGCGAAGGATATACTGCTTTCTTGGGAACGGGCCCAAATCCCCATCAATTGCGTGAAGACTACCATCAGTCCTTATAGCCAACGTGCAATCATTGGATAACAAAATAGATGAGCTCCGATCAAAGATATCCTACCAACGGAACATTAAAAACTAAAATATCTTATGTTTCACGAGTTGTGGCTGAACGACGACATGGATAACATACAGCTGCCATGTTTTACGGTCCATCGGAAGATGGAACAGCTGCCTCCAGGAAGACAAGGGGTGGTAGTCTGTGTCTATTTGCAAAACAACAGCAGGTGCATGAAACCTAATATTAAGGAAGTCTCTAGGTTTTGCTCGCCTGAGGTAGAGTATCTCATGATAAGCTGTAGACCAAGAGAGGTTTCATCTGTATTTTTTTGTAGCTGTCTATTTATCAACACAAATCGATGCTGGCACTAAGACAGCTCTCAACGAGCGGTATAGAGCCATAAGCAAACAAGAAAATGCTCATCCTGATGCGGCGCTCCTATTTGCCGGGGACTTTAATGCAGGGTACCTAAAATCCGTTTTACCTCATTTCTACCAGCATGTTAAATGTGCAACTAGAGGAAAAAGAACTCTAGACCACCTTTACTGCACACACAGAGACACGTACAAAGCTCTCCCTTTCCCTCCATGTGGCAAATATGACCATAACTCTATCCTCCTGATTCCTGCTTACAAGCAAAAACTGAAGCAGGAAGTACCAGTGGCTCGCTCAATAAGGAAGTTGTTAGAGGACGCAGATGCTAAACTACAGGACTGTTTTGCTAGCGCAGATTGGAATGTGTTCCGGAACTCTTCCAATGGCATTGAGGAGTACACCACATCGGGCACTGGCTTCATCAATGATGTCATCCCAACAGTGGCCGTTAGAGCATACCCCAACCAGAAGCAAAGGGTAGAGCTGCCGCTTTCAAGGAGCGGGACTCTAACCCGGATGCTAATACTCCTCAAAGCATCAATACAGGATTAAGATTGAATCGTACTACACCGGCTCTGACGCTCGTAGGATGTCACAGGGCTTGCAAACTATTACGGACTAAAAAGGGAAGCACAGCCACGAGCTGCCCAGTGACACAAGCGTACCAGACAAGCTAAATTACTTATATGCTCGATTCGAGGCAAGCAACACTGAAGCATGCATGAGAGCATCAGCCATTCCGGACGACTGTGTGATCATGCTCTCCATAGACGATATGAGTAAGACCTTTAAACAGGTCAAAATTCACAAGGCCGCAGGGCCAGACGGATTACTATGACGTGTACTCCAAGCATGCACTGACTAACTGGCAAGTGTCTTCACTGACATTTTCAACCTGTCACTGACCGAGTCTGTAATACCAACATGTTTCAAGCAGACCACCATAGTCCCTGTGCCCGTAACTCTCATGTCTATAGCTCCCAACCGTAGATCTCATGTCTGTAGCCATGAAGTGCTTTGAAAGGCTGGTCAAGACTAACATCAACACCATCATCCCTGAAACCCTAGACCCACTCAAATTTGCATACCTCCCCAACAGATCCACAGATGATGCAATCTCTATTGCTCTCCACACTTCCCTTTCACACCTGGACAAAAGGAACAACTACGTGAGAATGTTATTTATTGACTACAGCTCAGCGTTCAACACCATAGCGCCCTCAAAGCTCATCACTAACCTAAGGACCCTGGGATTAAACAGCTCCCTCTGCAACTGGATCCTGGACTTCCTGTTGGGCCGCCCCTAGGTGGTAAGGGAAGGTAACAACACATCTGCCACGCTGATCCTCAACACGGTGGCCCCTCAGGGGTGCTTGCAAAGTCCCCTCCTGTACTCCCTGTACACCCATGACTGCATGGCCAAGCACGACTCCAACACCATCATTAAGTTTGCCGATGACACAACAGTGATAGGCCTGATCACTGAGAACAACGAGACAGCCTATAGGGAGGAGGTGAGAGACCTGGCAGTGTGGTGCCAGGATAAGAAAATGCAAATTAATTACTTTAAAATCATACAATGTGATTTTCTGGATTTTTGTTTTAGATTCCGTCTCTCACAGTTGAAGTGTACCTATGATAAAAAATTACAGACCTCTACATGCTTTGTAAGTAGGAAAACCTGCAAAATCAGCAGTGTATCAAATACTTGTTCTCCCCACTGTACATGCACATTATTGCCTCAATTACCTCGACTAACCAGTGCCCCCGCACATTGACTGTACCGGAACCCCCTGTATACAGCCTAGCTACTGTTATTTTATTGTTGCTCCTTAATTATTTGTTATATATATATTTTTTTAACTGCATTGTTGGTTAAGGTTTTGTAAGTAAGCGTTTCACTGTACCGTCTATGTTGATTTGATTCTGTAAGTTGTCTTATGCAAGTTTTACATTTACATAAATCCTGTTAGAAAAAGGTGTAAGCTAGGGTAAGCTTACATGAAACACAGCCATTATTTTAAGTTTTTCTAAAATCCCATATGGTAAAAATGAATGGTGGAAACATGATTGGAACCATTTCCCTGTTTGACCTCTAGGTTTATTGGGTATTATGACACCTCCACTTTGGAGCTCTATGTCCATCCTAACAGAACGTAACAAAACAAACTCCAGTAGGTATATTTCACTGGTCATCCCCAAAGCCAACACTTCCTTTGGCCACCTTTCCTTCCAGTTTTCTGCTGCCAATGACTAGAACAAATTGCAAAAATCACTGAAGCTGGAGTCTTATATCTCCCACTCTAACTTTAAGCATCAGCTGTCAGAGCAGCTTACCGATCACTGTAACTGTACACAGCCAATCTATAAATAGCACACCCAACTACCTCATCCCCATATTGTTACTTATCCTCTTGCTCCTTTGCACCCCAATATCTCTACGTGCACATCTATCACTCCAGTGTTAATCTTATATTGTAATTATTTCACCTCTATAGCCTATTTACTGCCTTTACCTCCCAACTCTTCTACATTTGCACACATTGTACATAGATTTTTATACTGTGTTATTGACTGTACGTTTGTTTATGCGTAACTCTGTGTTGTTGTTTTTGTCACATTGCTTTGCTTTATCTTGGCCAGGTCGCAGTTGTAAATGAGAACTTGTTCTCAACTGGCCTACCTGGTTAAATAAAGGTTCAATAAAATGTATAAAAAAATGAATAAAAACAACCTCTCCCATGTTTTAAGTCAAGCCTAATTTTCTGGTAAGGACAACATTAATATGCTGTGTTTTCCTAATTGGGTATACACATCTGATCATAAGATGGCCGGAGTGGACAGGGACCTCAGGGCCAAATCCACCGACCCTATGTGTTTTGTGATGTTTGGCCTTCTAACTGTTAGCCAGGGCCGGCTCCAGAAATAAGACATAAGCGGTCATTTTGGGCCCCCAGCCCCAACCCAAAAAATAAATTCTTAATATTGAGAGTAAGAATAGTCAAATACACCAGGCACAATTTTGAAATTTGGTTGTGCATCAGCAGTTTATTTTGTTATGTCAATATTTGTATTAGCAGATAGTTAAGCAAGCCTTCTAAACTTACAGTAATCATGGCCGAATACTGACCGGGCATGCAGGGTACATGCCCAGGGGGCCCCTATTAATTTTGTTCATCATTCTCACTCATGAACTCAGCAAAAAAAGAAACGTCCTCTCACTGTCAACTGCATTTATTTTCAGCAAACTTAACATGTGTAAATAGTTGTATGAACATAACAAGATTTAACAACTGAGACATAAACAGAACAAGTTTCACAGACATGTTACTAACAGAAATGGAATAATGTGTCCCTGAACAAAGGGGGGGATCAAAAAAGTAACAGTCTGGTGTGGCCATGAGCTGCATTAAGTACTGCAGTGCATCTCCTTCTCATGGACTGCACCAGATTTGCCAGTTCTTGCTGTGAGATGTTACCCCACTCTTCCACCAAGGCACCTGCAGCTGAGAGAGGGGCTGCCACCAAGCTGAAGGTCTTGATGAACTTGCGGTAAAAGTTTGTGAAGCCCAGGAAACGCTGAACTTCCTTAACGGACTTGGGGGTGGGCCAATCCGCTACCGCCCCTACCTTCCTAGAGTCCATTTGGACTCAATCGGGTTCCACTACAAATCCCAGGAATTGTACTGGAATTGAATGGAATTCACATTTTTCCGGCTTAACGCACAAATGGCTGTCAAGGAGGCGTTTGAGTACTTGTCTGACATGCTTTGTGTGTTCTTGAAGGGAGCTCGAAAAGATGAGGATGTCATCAAAGTAAACGAACACGAAGATGTTATGCATATCCCTAAGCACATTGTTTATGAGCGCTTGGAACACAGCCGGGGAGTTGGTCAGGCCGGAGGGCATCACCAAGTATTCGTAGTGACCAGTAGGCGTGTTGAAAGCGGTCTTCCACTCGTCAGGTCAAGCTTGGTGAAGACAACTGCTTCCTGGAGCAGCTGAAATGCTGTGGCCATAAGGGGTAGCGGGTACGGGCGGTTTTGGCATTGAGTCCCCGGTAGTCGATGCAAGGACGTAATCCACCATATTTTTTGGCCACAAAGAAAAACCATGCTCCCGCGGGCGAGGTGGACGGACGAATGAGGCCTGCTGCCAGAGCGTCCTTGATGTAGGTATCCATAGCAGCTCGTTCGGGAGGAGATAGGGAAAAGATCCGAACCCTGGGGGGGGGCAGGTGCCCGCAAACAGGTCGATGGGGCAATCATAAGGTCTATGGGGTGGTAGCATGGTGGCCCTCTGTTTGCTAAATACCGGTTTGAGGTCATGGTAACAATCAGGAACTCGGGACAGGTTGATGGATTCTAGAGACTCGGGAGGAGAACTCGGGGAGATACAAGTGGCTTGGCACGTAAGACCCCACTGCTTGACAGTGCCCACAGACCAGTCGATGTGAGGGTTATGGCTGTGAAGCCAGGGGTAGCCAAGGACGAGAGGGAACTCGGAACAGGGGATCAGATGAAAGTTCATCACTTCCTGGTGTTGGGAAACTGAAAGTTACAAGGGGATAGTGACGCGAGTGACAAGTCCAGATCCCAGGGAGCGGTTGCCGAGGGAAGTCAATCAGATATCTGCTTTATGGAAGTCAGCATCTCCGACAGAAGTTGAGAATGTCTAGCCATTAACGACCGTTCCACAGGTGCATGTTTATTAATTGTTTATGGTTCATTGAACAAGCATGGGAAGCAGTGTTTAAACCCTATACAATGAAGAACTGTGAAGTTATTTTGATTTTTACGAATTATCTTTGAAAAACAGGGTCCTGAAAAGGGCCGTTTCTTTTTTTGCTGAGTTTATATCATTTTAACATTGCATAAGTCAAGGAAAAATGTGTAGAATTGTAGGAATTTAGCTTTAAAGGTCCCCATCAGAGGGCCCCTATTTTAATGTAAATGATGTCATATAGCAGAATTTCATATAAGTTTCACCTCTGAAGAATGATGCAGGCTGCTAATGCATATTCACAAATTGGGGGTGGGAACGTTTTGTCGATTACCACGTGGAGTGGAGAAATAACAACAAGTAGGGCACTGACAGCTGTCAGTGTAGCTAACTAGCAAGCTAACCTTATCTAGTTACATCGTATTCAATAGATTAGCCAGCTGGCTAGGTTTATGGTTGGTTCTGGAGCTGGATGTGTCATGAGCATTTAGGGAACATTTTTGCCAGAGATGGATAGGGAAAACCAGTATATTTGACTGCCATCTATTATTATTTCCAAAGTTTTGGCATGTTCCATAAATTGCGGCCGCAACTCTATCATAGAAATAGAAAGGCTATCCATCTTATTCTAACTATTGTAATGAACACGGTGCATCCTTTGGTAGGCTGCTGTTAGGATGTGCTACAGTAATGCCAAGTCAGCCCGTGCTCATGCAATGGTCCTCACAGTAAGGGGAAGTGAAATAATAGCCAACAATGACTCATGATGCACGCCACAAATTATATGTAATGACACCCTGAGCGCATAGGATACGAAATGAAACAGCAATACAAATATAACAGCAGCACAAAATAGATTAACAAGTTTGTGGAATTTTCTTTCGTGGCTGCCTTTTCATTTTAGGTTAGACACTTGTGATTTCTAGTTGCACCAATCAAAGCAGTGGAGCATGGTCAAAACCATTCATGCAATCATATCACATGTAATTCTACCATTTTATAAAATGGTCATATATTTTATTGTTATACAGACTTGCTCAAAAATGAGTGAAACTTGATTAATTATCCAATGGTTTATGATAGTTTGCTGGGGGGAAAAAAGTGGAGGCGCAAAAACATACGTTTTAGAAAGAGTTACATCGGATCATCTTGAAACTTTTCTGTAAAGCTAACTTTCATTCTCTTTATTCATTGTCAGTATCCTTTAATTTAGCATTATGATATCCATTACATCCATAACGGTTGTGGATGTGATGGATGTATCATATGTTAGCTTCACTCCCATTTGTGTGCTTGTTCTGGGATGTACAGAAGTCTCCAGACTTTTGCAGAATAAATGGTTGATATCTTGTTCTAGCGAAGATTATTTTGGAAAATATATGCTGAAATCATTTCTCACACATGGCAGTACTGTTTTTTAGATAGAAAGATTAGAAGAGTGTTTTTAAATAATCTATGAATAGTCTTCAAGTGTCTTTTTCAAATGAAAGACCCCCAAAATATACCGATTTCATCCAGTGTCCAGAAAGGCGTATTGGCACATGTATATTGTCTTATTTGCATATTTGAGTCTACTTTCAACTGGTAAAGGTTAATTTTGATATATATAAAGTGAGAAAAATACCAGGGTGCGGTGCCTGGATTTGTATACAGACTATCAATGACATCCTAAGATACTGACATCCTATGCCTTCTGCTGACCAATATTTAGAAATCTGCATCCTAGGGCACACACTTCCCCAAGGGGTACTATAGACACACACATCAGAAAACTAATTTATATTTTGTTTGACCATTCTGTGAGACATTCAATTTGTGATTCTGCATGCAAATGTAAAGTCCATAACACTGGAATTGCCCTAATATGCATTGAAACCACTACACCACAGACTACAAATAGCATGCACCACAATGAACAATCCCAGAAATGAGTGTACATACATTATAAAATGTGGGTTACAATCAGCAATAGGCTAACTCTATATACATTTGAAGTTGGAAGTTTACATACACTTAGGTTGGAGTCATTAAAACTTGTTTTTCAACCACTACAAATTTTTGTTAAACTATAGTTTTGACAAGTCAGTTAGGATATCTACTTTGTGCATGACAGAAGTCATTTTTCCAACAATTGTTTACAGACAGATTATTTCACTTATAATTCACTGTATCACAATTCCAGTGGGTCAGACGTTTACATACACTAAGTTGACTGTGCCTTTAAACAGCTTAGAAAATTCCAGATAATGATGTAATGGCTTTAGAAGCTTCTGATAGGCTAATTGACATAATTTGAGTCAATTGGATGTGTACCTGTGGATGTATTTCAAGGCCTACCTTCAAAATCTAAATAAATCAGCCAAGACATCAGAAAACAAATTGGAGACCTCCACAAGTCTGGTTAATCCTTGGGAGCAATTTCCAAATTCCTGAAGGTACCACGTTCATCTGTACAAACAATAGTATGCACGTATAAACACCATGGGACCATGCAGCCGTCATACCACTCAGGAAGAAGACGTGTTCCTAGAGCTGAACGTACTTTGGTGCAAAAAGTGAAAATCAATCGCAGAACAACAGCAAAGGACCTTGTGAAGATGCTGGAGGAAACAGGTACAGAAGTATCTATATCCACAGTAAAACGAGTCCTATATCAACATAACCTGAAAGGCTGCTCAGCAAGGAAGAAGCCACTGCTCCAAAACCACCATAAAAAAAGCCAGACTACAGTTTGCAACTGCACATGGGGACAAAGATCGTACTTTTTGGAGAAATGTCCTCTGGTCTGATGAAACACAAATATAACTGTTTGGTCATAATGACCATCATTATGTTTGGAGGAAAAAGGGGGAGGTTTGCAAGCCGAAGAACACCATCCCAACCGTGAAGCACGTGGGTGGCCGCATCATGTTGTGGGGGTGCCTTGCTGCAGGAGGGACTGGTGCACTTCACAAAATAGATGGCATCATGAGGACAGAAAATTATGTGGATACATTGAAGCAACGTCTCAAGACATCAGTTAGGAAGTTAAAGCTTGGTCGCAAATGGGTCTTCCAAATGGACAATGACCCCAAGCATACTTCCAAGTTGTGGAAAAATGGCTTAAGGACCACAAAGTCAAGGTATTGGAGTGGCCATCACAAAGCCCTGACCTCAATCCAATAGAAAAGCTATGGGCAGAACTGAAAAAGCATGTACGAGCAAGGTGGCCTACAAACCTGACTCAGTTACACCAGCTCTGCCAACTTATTGTGGGAAGTGGGCCAAAATTCACCCAACTTATAGTGGGATGCTTGTGGAAGGCTACCTGAAAAGCCTGACCCAATTTAAACATTTTAAAGGCAATGCTACCAAATACTAATTGAGTGCACGTAAACTTCTGACCCACTGGGAATGTGATGAAAAAAATAAAAGCTGAAATAAATCATTATCTCTACTATTATTCTGACATTTCACATTCTTAAAATAAAGTGGCCTAAAACAGGGACTTTTTACAAGGATTAAATATCAGGAATTGTCAGGAGTTTAAATGTGTTTGGCAAAGGTGTATGTAAACCTCCGACTTCAACTGTATAATATATGGGTGAAGTAGGTAAAAATGTCCTTTCTTTCTGTCAATCTCTGCACGCTCAACCCAACACCCCACGGTTTACCACATACTGTATGTTGGAGAATGCGGGCAACTCAGTAGCTTTGGGTGCCGTGGGGTCGAGCGTATGGAGATTACCATGGAAGAGTTGTGGCTCAGTTAATACTCAGCCAGCAGATGCAACATGCTCTCCAGGAGCAAGCACTGGAGGCGCAGCACCAACAAAACCACAGACTGGTAGCGAAGGTAGCCCAGTTGAAGGTTGGGAGGGCTCAGGAGTCTGGCCCAAATCAGTTCCTGGTTCAGTTAAGGGAGGAAGATGAAGTGGAGTCGTATTTGTCCACCTTCAAGAGGATGGCACAGAGGGAAGGATGGCCCAAGCCCAAGTGGGCCAGCCTGTTGGCACCCTATCTCTCTGGGAAGACCCAGAAGGCCTACTCTGATTTGAACACTGACTATGCAGTGAATTATGAGGGACTCAATTGGGAGACCCCCCCCCCCCCCCCCATGCTCAGATGAGCGACCTGGTGCGCCTGACCAAGGGCTGCCTACTGACGGAAGTACCGTCCCTACCGATGCTCGACAAGCTCGTCCTGGATAAATACCTTTGGGCCCTGCCATACGAGATGAAGAAATCGGCGAGCATGCAGAACGCCCAGAGACTGGAGGAATTGCTGACCGCGGTGGAAATTCACAAAAACACCCAAGACCTGCTGAGAGGGGCCCGGGCAGAGAAAGGAGAAGCGGCGAGGGGGACACCCGAGACGGCCCCCCGATGGTTCCTGTACGAATCGATGTGACCCTGGCCCACCCGCAGTGGTTCACACTAGAGGGGAAGGAGCCAGATGTGCATGGGAGCTGTTCCTAACCTACCAGTGTCAATTCTCCTCGGTCGAGACTGCTTCGTGGAGCAGGGACCTGGGGAGGCAAGCACGGGAGATATGAAGAAAAGAAAAAGGACGGTGGCCTGTGTAACCCAACCCCTGCCACGAGAGGTGTCCACTGGGCCCGAGTTGGGCCAGCGGGGAGATGACCCCGCTCTGGCAAGCGAGCCACAGTGCGAGGAAGACCTCAGGCTCCCCTTTATGGAGGTGGAGGCCCTGGACGGACCTCCCGAAATGGGAATCCTCACGGGTCAGTTCGGGACTGCCCAGTTAGAAGACCCCAATCTCCAGAATGCTAGGGGCCAGGTGATAGCGGTGGATGGCGTACTGTTACCTGGGATAAGTGATTGGCGCTACCCCCACTTTGCAATCAAGCAAAATGTATTTTATCAGGTAGTAAAGCATAATGGGAGACAAAATACTTGTTACTCATACCCAGCCAGTATGTTAGGACTATGTTGCAGCTGGCCCACACCCACCTGCTTGGGGCACACCTGGGGATGGAGAAAACCAGGGAGCGGATTGGGAACCGTCAAGTAGTGCCGTAGTGGCCCAGAGTGCCAGATCACAGCTCCGAGGGTGCATTATCAAAACCCTTCGGTTCCCTTTCCCATTATAGAAGTGCCATTCGAGCGGGTGGCAATGGATCTGGTGGGTCCGTTGGTGAAGACCGCGAGGGGACACCAATACATCCTGCTAATCGTGGATTACGCCACCCGGTATCCTGTGACAATCCCGCTACGCACGGCAGCAGCAAAGGGTATCGCACAGGAGCTCTTCCATTTATTTAGCCGGGTGGGTATTCCACGGAAATCCTGATGGACCAGGGCACAGCTTTCATGTCTCGTGTGATGAAAGATGTCTGCAAGCTGTTAGGGTTAGGACCAGTGTGTACCATCCACAAATGGACAGTCTGGTGGAACGCTTCAGTAAGACCCTAAAACAGATGCTGAAGATGGTCATCGAGAGAGACGGGAGGAACTGGGACCAGCTGCTGCCCACCTGATGTTTTCAGTGCGCGAGGTACCCCAAGCATACATGGGGTTCTCCCCCTTTGAGCTCCTGTATGGCCGTCGGCCCTGCGGGCTGCTGGACCTAACCAAGGAGGTCTGGGAAGAGCAGCCGACCCCCCCTTCACAGCGTAGTCAAACATGTGGAGGAGATGAGGGAGAGGATGACGGCGATTTGGCTAGTGGTGAGAGAGCACATGGCCCAGGCGCAACGTGCCCAGGAGCGTGTCTACAACCGGGGAGCCCAACCACAAGAGTTCCAACCAGGTGAGAAGGTCTTGGTGCTGATCCCTACAACGGAGAGTAAATTCCTGGCTACGTGGCATGGGCCCTATGACGTCGGTGAGCAGTTAGGTGACGTCAACTATAAGGTCTGCCAACCGGGGCGGAGAGAACCCCTACAGCTTTACTGTGTGAACTAACTGAAGAAATGTGGCATGAATGTGAGGCGCAATACGTAACGTGGACCCGGCCACAGCAGGGCCCGCCCTTGGTCGAAGTTGCAACGGGGAAAGACCTCAGCCCGACCCAACGACAAGAGTTCAGAGAGTTGGTCCAGCAGAATACGGCCCTGTTCTCCGAGGTGCCGGGGGACATGGATATCGTGGAACTTCATATCCACACCTGTCCGGGTGAAAAAGTGCGTAAACATCGGATACCAGAAGCCAGGAGGGTGGCGGTCCAGCAAGAAGTGACAATGACAATGCTTGAAATGGGGGTACTGGAGGAGTCACACAGCGAGTCGTCTAGCCCCATAGTACTGGTTCCGAAACTGGACGGAACTGTCTGCTTCTATAATGACTTCCGGGGCCTGAACGAGGTCAGTACGTTCGGTGCCTACCCCATGCCCCGGGTGGACGAACTGATTGACCGCTTGGGGATGGCGAGATACGTCAGCACCTTGGATCTGATGAAGGGGTACTGGCAGGTGCCACTGGCAGCGGCCTCCCGGGAGAAGACTGCCTTCTCCACCCCGAGGGGGCTATACCTCTACTGGGTTCTGCCTTTCAGGCTCCACAGGGTACCTGCGACCTTTCAGCAACTCCGCGTCCTGCGGCCGCACAGTGAGTACGCAGCTGCTTATCTGGATGGCATAATTGTGCACAGTGACAGTTGGGAGTCACATCTTTGTAGGTTACAGGCCGTGGTTTATGGGGTAAGGGATGCAGGTCTGACCGCGAATCCCCACAAGTGCAAGCTGAGCTACGCCGAGGTGGAGTACTTGGGCTATCAGATCAGGAGGGGAAATGTGAAACCCCAAGACAAATCGCTGCCATTTGGGGATGGCCGGTCCCCTGAACCAAGAGGCAGGTGAAGTCATTCCTGGGGTTAGCAGGGTACTACAGTAGATTTGTACCTAACTTTGCTGCAATAGCTTCTCCTCTCACCGACTTAACAAAGACACGAGTACCCCAGACGGTGCGAAGGACAGAGGACACAGTGGCGGCGTTCTAGGCCCTGAAGGATGCGCTATGTTCGCACCCGGTACTCGTCACCCCGGACTTCTCAAAAATCCTCCTGGTCCAAACAGACGCGTCTGACAAAGGGATAGGGGCCATTTTGTCCTAAGCGCAGGAAGGCAAGGAGCACCCCGTCATGTATGTCAGCAGGAAGCTCCTCCCGAGGGTGAAGAAATACTTGATTATCAAGAAGGAGTGGCTCGCGGTGAAGTGGGCACTGGACACCCTCAAGTATTACCACCTCGGGAGGAAGTTCACCCTGATCACTGATCATGCCCCCTTGTGTGGATGGCAAGAGGTAAGGACACAAAATGACCGTCACCTGCTGGTTCCTGTCCTTACAGCAATTATCTTTCTATCATCCACAGGTCGAGGGCCCAGCACGGCAATGTGGACATCCTAGCCCTAAACATCCCTCCCTCCAAGTCAGGGCTAAGGGGGGGGGGGGGGGTATTCCAGGAGGTCTACCCCGGGGGATGGTAATGGAGGGGAGGTACGTGAGGCAACGCTGGGCACCCTGTCACAGCCGTGGAGGCCAAATAAAAGGAGCATGGTGGCACACTGCAAGATAGAATGGGGAGAGACCGACACCAGGCAAAGTAGAGAAGAAGGACCAAGCCAAACCTAAGTGATTTTCCTTGTTATGTCTATTTTCTGTCTTAGTAAAGTTGTTTTTGCAGACTAAAGCCTCTCTGTCTCTGTGCCAATCTCTGCAAGCTCAACCCAACACCCCACGGTTTACCACAATATGATACTAAAGGGAACTGTTCTTGCAGTTTGTAGGCTATGACATTTCAGATTTACATTTGTTAATGTTTCCTGAAGTAGTTTATATGTTGTTGTAAACTATTTTTCTTAAGGGTAGCTTAATGCCTTCCAGTTTGAAGTAATTGGAAACACCTTTAGGGAGCTTCCTTACTCAAAGAAAACCAATCAAAATTACATTACAACAGAGAAGCGACCATGAATGCTTTATTAGCTCAAGTGATTTAAAAAAAATGTGTTTGCCAACAGCTATAATATAAAGTTTTGACATCAATGATTGATAGAATTACACGCAAATCAGGGCCATGTCCTAGATAGTGGTGCGGCTCACCTGCCCTGAATGACGCGCCGCTACTGTACATCAGAAGAACTAACATGATGATGGTAACGTGTGTGTTTGTCAAATCAAAATCAAATCAAAGTGTATTGGTCATGTACACAGACTTGCAGATGTTATAGATGTAAAGCAGAAGCATTCGATTACCCTTGAAAACGTCTCAAACTGAAAGACCGTGCCGTGACCACAAAATTAGCTGATCTTTGACCCCAAGCCTTATGGGATGTGACACGGAGGAAGGGAGAGATCAGAGGGCCACATTATCTCTGAGGGCCATAGGAGTGCTCTCTCATTTGTGAATATTTATAATATTCATAAGGAGCAGAAGTCAGGATATTTAACTACGTATATCTTTGAACCGATGTTTAGCAGGCTGATAGAATAAGTGCAAGAGTGCAATAGAATAAATAATAAAAGTATAGTCCCTCCTGTTAACCTATCATCTAGGACAGGGGTAATCAACTCTTACCCTACGAGGTCCGGAGCCTGCTGGTTTTCTGTTCTACCTGATAATTAATTTCACCCACCTGGTGTCCCAGTTCTAAATCATTCCCTGATATCATTCCCTGATTAGAGGGCAACAATGACGTAGTGGAACTGGCTTCTAGGTCCAGAGTTGAGTTTGAAGGATCTAGGGTTTTCACTAGTTTCCAAAGCCACAAAGTCAGATTCCACAGCCATAAAGTCAAAAGTGTCTACAAAAATGTGCTTTTTTAATTTAAGGTTAGGCATAAGGTTAGCAGTGTGATTATGGTTAGGTTTAAAATGCAATTTTAAGGAGGTAAATTGTAGAAATGGGCGGGTTTATGGATTTGTGGCTATGGAAGCGAGTGACAACTGTCATGTAGTGGGTTAAGTCACTTCCTGGTTAGAGGCCTTGTTTTGAAAAATGGCATATGTGGCATAGATATGAGTCGGAAACATTTATCCTAGTGTCAAAATTGACAACAAAGTTTAAATTCTGTACGGTCATTTTGGTGACAGGACGATAGGAAAGAATTGTATGTCACGGAATGAAGTAACCTCTCCCTTAACGTCAACAAAACGAATGAGCTGATCATGGACTTCAGGAGACACAGGGACCATGCCCCCATCCACACCGACAGGGCAGCAGTGGAGAAGGTGAAAAGCTTCAAGTTCTTTGGCATACACATCACTGACATAACAGTTTTCCTTGGGTTGGGTTTATTTTAATCCTGCCTACATGCCCACAGCTGGCATCACCCAAGTAATCATCAATTCGGAGTGCAGCTGCACACAACCAGATCGTGAAGCCCACGGTCAATTTAGTTTGACCACAGATTATCCATTATATTGACCCTCTAGTAGCCGCTCTAACAATTAAAATAAATGTCTTCAAAAAAGGAAGGCAGTCGGGACCATTCTAGCCAATGAGAGGGAAGATACACTTGTGAACAACAGTCACAAATTCAAAATTGGCTAAATCTGAAAAATTCAGGAAAACAAAAATGTGCCTTTTGGTCATTCATTAATTTAAGGTTAGCAGTGTGGTTAGGTTTAAAATAGTAGAAATAGCTGGGGTTTATAACTTTGTGGCTGTGGGAATTAGTGACGACCAGGAACAACCCAGATATAAAGTGTTTTTTCTTCCAGGATGTCATGTGTCCTACTTATATCAGTACACTCGTTAACAACCTCATCATTATGAAACTGCTATTCGATCAAATCAGCCACATGTAGCAAATAAGCCATTACATTTTTTGTTAACAAAATTTGACACTCTCTTATTGTCTTCAATACAAACATCCTCGATTGGTGAGATAATAATTTTTAAATGCCACCTGCTGGAGAAGATAGATTTTGGGCTCAGTTATCCCACTCACTTCTTCCACTGGTTTGATGTTCCTCTGGGGCTAATTAGGGACCATCAGTAAATTATACAATGTATATCGGACAATATTTTACAATGTTAGTAGCTCCAAATGTCAATGACTTAACATCAAACCAACTATAAATTCTATAAATTCATCTGAAATATTGAAAGCATTTCATGAGACAACTAAAAGATGTGCAACACTGTGTTATTTATTGACAGCGCCAGCCATC
This sequence comes from Oncorhynchus mykiss, assembly GCF_057628025.1. Taxonomy (NCBI): domain Eukaryota; kingdom Metazoa; phylum Chordata; class Actinopteri; order Salmoniformes; family Salmonidae; genus Oncorhynchus; species Oncorhynchus mykiss. The sequence continues at coordinate 59,103,129 of NC_143030.1, forward strand.
CAATGTCAAACCAACTTTGCCACTATCACACAAACTGTGTTTGATGCAAATAAACTCTGATTTGATTTTGACCAGACCCCTATTGTCCCTGGTCAAATGTAGTGCACTAAATATAGTAAATATGGTGCCATTTGGGAAGCCTTGTATTCTTACCGGATGGTGCCCCAGACACTGTAGCTGCAGTAGCGCCTGTTGGCAGGGGGTCACTTGAGGGATCCTCAACAGTCCTCCAACAGAGCAAGGTGGAGCGCTGCGAGCTGCATACAAGCTGAAGCAACATTAAAGGACCTTTCACTTTGAACACGGGGAGCTATTGTGCACACTTTCCTAATTATGCCCAAACATTCTGCTGACAGAAAGTGTACGGTCGACCACTATGCCCCAATCAAGACTTCATATCTCCTTTCCATTCGCTACCGTTCGGACTAGCCGTATATTAAAACACATCTCCTGTGACCAGTTTTCAAAGCCCTCCTTGATCATAATACATTATTTTCCCATTTAAAATTCATAAGGGAAAAAACTTAAAGGTCCAATGCAGTGTTTTTTATCTCAATATCAAAAAATGTATGGTTAACAATTGAGTACCTTACTGTGAATGTTTTATGTTAAAATTGTCAACAATAAACTAAATTAGCTTCTTATCAAAGAGCAATTTCTCAAGCAGGAAATTAGCTAGGACTGTCTAGGAGTGATTTGAGTGGGGAGGGCAAAACTGAAAACTAGCTGTTATTGGCATAGAGGTTCGGAACTCTCTGTAAAGTTCGTCGTTGGAAGAAAGAGAGGAGGACCAATGTGCAGCGTGGTAAGTGTTCATAGCTTTTAATGACGTACTAGAACACTGAACAAAACAATAAATAACAAACAAACAGTCTCGTAAGGTGAAAGACAAAAACGCTAAACAGGAAATAAGCACCCACAACTGAAAAGTGAAACCAGGCTACCTAAGTATGGTTCTCAATCAGGGACAATGATTGACAGCTGCCTCTAATTGAGAACCATACCAGGCCAAACACAGACATCCCAAATCATAGAAAAAAGAACATAGACAACCCATCCAACTCACGCCCTGACCATACTAAAACAAAGACATAACAAAACAACTAAGGTCAGACCGTGACACTCTCTTTCTTATTGGTCTGTTAACTAATTCACCAGGCAGGTCAAAACTCCATCCCACCAAGACAGGCTTACATATCAGGTGGTCTTTTTAAACAACTCTTACACTAAAGGGGCATTATCGTCATATTCAACATTTCACAGCATTATTCCAACCTTATAGTGTGGAACTATATATAAAACACAGGAAAATCACATTTTTGACTGCACTGTCATTTAAATCCCCTTCCACCGTTTGAGCCGCTGATATCTACAACAGATTGAATAATTTAGTTTTTTAACATTCCATTCAATTTTGCTACAGTCTTTCAAGTAGATCACCCGATAACCTCATTTCATATAGAGGTATATTCAGTATTTTTTCTTTTTAAAAGGTTTGCCAATCAAAATACAATCACACTGCCACAATTTATAGTAGTCTGTGTATAATTCAAATGATGTGGCCTTTCCCATTTGCGTTGATTTGAATAAAATGCAGAATAAATTAATTGGGGGGCTGCTTATGTGCATACCCCTTTTCCATTACTGCTAATAATGTACTGAGCCTATTGTGCCTGTCTGTCCATGCAACCTTAATCACATCCTCAATCTTCTGGGCACAATCAGAGACAAGCCTTCATGTTGCAGTTCCATACATATTTCCTTCCACGAACCTGAAGCTAACCTACTCAGTAAAGCGCTCTACTTATGTGGAACATTCCCTTATCCCACATTTTGTTACATTACAGCCTTATTCTAAAATGGATGGAATACATTTTGTTCCTCATCAATCTACACACAATACCCCAGAATGACAAAGAAAAACAGTTATTTTGAAAGGTTTGCAAATGTATTAAAAATAGAAAACAGAAATACCTTATTTACATAAGTATTCAGATCCTTTGATATGAGGCTCGAAATTGAGCTCATGTGCATTCTGTTTCCATTGATCATCCTTGAGATGTCTCTAAATTGAATTGATCAGACATTATTTGGAAAGGCACACACCTGTCTAAGGTTCCACAGTTGACAGGGCATGTCAGAGCAAAAATCAAGCCATGAGGTCAAAGGATTTGTCCGTAGAGCTCCGATACAGGATTGTGTCGAGGCACAGATCTGGGGAAGGGTACCAACATATTTCTGCACCATATCAAGGTCCCCAAGAACACAGTGGCCATCATTCTTAAATGGAAGAAGTTTTGAACCACCAAGACTCGTCCTCGAGCTGGCCGCCCGGCCAAACTGAGCAGTCAGGGGAGAAGGGCCTTGGTCTGGGAGGTGACCAAGAACCCAATGGTCACTCTGACAGAGCTCCTCTGTGGAGATGGGAGAACATTCCAGAAGGACAACCATCTCTGCAACACTCCAACAATAAGGCATTCATGGTAGAGTGGCCAGACGGAAGCAACTCCTCAGTAAAAAGGCACATGACAGCCCACGTGGAGTTTACCATAAGGCACCTAAAGGACTCTCAGACCATGAGAAACAAAATTCACTAGTCTGATGAAACCAAGATTGAACTCTTTGGCCTGAACGCCAAGCGTCAGGTCTGGCACCATCCTTACGGTGAAGCATGGTGGTGGCGGCATCATGCTGTGCGAATGTTTTTCAGCGGTACAGACTGGGAGACTAGTCAGGATCGAGGGAAAGATGAACAGAGCAAAGTACAGAGAGATCCTTGATGAATACCTGCTCCAGAGCACTCAGGACCTCAGACTGAGGCGAAGGTTCACCTTCCAAAAGGACAATGACCCTAAGCACACAGCTAAGACAACGCAGAAGTGGCTTCCGGGCAGGTCTCTGAATGTCCTTGAGTGGCCCAGCCCAATCGAACATCCCTGGAGAGACCTGAAAATAGCTGTGCAGTGACTCTCCCCATCAAACCCGACAGAGCTTGAGAGGATCTGCAAAGAAGGATGGGAGAAACTCCCCAAATGTAGGTGTGCCAAGCTTGTAACCTCATTCCCAAGAAGACTCAAGGCTGTAATCGCTGCCTAAGGTGCTTCAACAAAGTACTGAGTAAAGGGTCTAAATACTTATGAATATGTGATATTTCATAAAAAAAAAAAAATGTTTACATTTACAAACATTTCCAAAAACCTGTTTTTGCTTTATCATTATGGGGTTTTGTGTATAGATTGATGTGGGAAAAAACTATTTAAAAAAGTCAACAGGTCTGAATACTTTCTGAATGCCCTGTACAGTCCAGTACATGTGCTGTATCCTCTGAAAGAAAATATGGTGAATAGAATGGACACAAATCCAAGCTGACTGAAGCCAAGATAAGAACAGCTCAATAAGTATTTGAATTTCAACAACCACATGATTGAATAGGGGCCATGCTAGAGCCAATCAAATTGTCCTTCCATTAAATTGAATCAGCGTAAGTCAGTAGTATGCATTCCTTATGTGTCCTTACATATGCAATTTTCTCTGGAGAAAGACTACTGAACAACTTTTCTTTGACAAATTAGTTCACCCCACAAATAAAAGGCCATTAAACAGTCCATGAAATGAAAAGCAAGAAAAATGTGTTGCATTGAATTGTATTATATGGGTTGTTCAATCAACATCTAATGTGTTCTTTGAAAGTAACACAGTGATAGTTTGCTACCTGGTTTGACACTGCTTACAGTGTGTGTGTGTGTGTGTGTGTGTGTGTGTGTGTGTGTGTGTGTGTGTGTGCATGGTACACTTTCTGAATTGAGATACAGATACAAATAAAATATAGCCCATAGAACTCCAATCAGTCTTCATATGTCACATCTATATTTCTTTGGTCCTATCCTCACGGCAAATTACAGTGGTGGATAATGGATGACTGTATTTAACATCCAACTGAATGCAAGCTACTGGCATACCATGCGTGGATATCAACAGAACATTTTTATTATAAAAAGTATAAATATATCAACCAAAATACTAAAATCATGGGCACATAAATGTAGATCAATCTGAGGTACAGAAAGCAGTCAAGCATGCATTCAATCTCCATTGAAGCACCAGGTATAGAAGACTTCCTCAATTTGAAGTGAAAGCTCAAACCTCATTCAGATAAGAGAGGGGGAGGTGGATAGGGGAGGGACAGAGAGGGACAGAGGCAGAGAGAGATAACTATTTTCGAGTGTGTAAGGCTGCCATCTACTGAGAAGAGTCTCTGCTTAGAATTTGAGCATGCTTGTGAAAAGGGGACAAAGAAGGTTCCTTGAGCCCAGCATTATCCCTTTGTGCTTGGTCGTGGTTGAGGCTAGAGCTTATTAGCGAATGGCTAATGCATTAATTCCCACACAGGTAATTGAAAACCTGTTTGTTTGTCGAGAGTCCCTTTGGCCTGCTAGTGCAATCTGCCAGTCCTCTTTGATGAAATAAAAGTGCTGTTACTGCTGCTTTCATTCTGCGTCTGTTTTCACTTTCGCTCTCCTCCTCTAACCTCTCTTTTGTTGCTCTCTGTATTTTTCTCTCCCGTCCTCGCTCTTGCAGACAGATAGAAAGTACATAATCTCTTTCACACTACCTTTCCCTCTGACACACACTCACACTTCCCTCCACACTTCACTGGCATCACGTTGCTAGTTAGAGCTCAGCAGTGTACCTGATCCTGCACAGTCTCTACCCCCTCCCCAGTCGTAAACAATATACCGACAGGAGCACATTACAATTTCTGCTGTGCTGAGGTGATCCAGGCTCCACACATGTAGTTAGTGTGTGTGTGTGTCTGTTGTGCGCTGACTGTGCTGCTTGCAAGTGTCAGTGCTCCGCCAAGAGGACCAGACAACAACTGGACCAGAAGCTACTGAGGTTCTGTATAGCATTGCCCTCATGGAAGAGAAACACAGTGATATTGATACTCGTATGATTTCATTTCAATAGAAAGCATGAAAATGTTAGGCTCTATCCAAAATGCCACTCTTTTCCCAAATAGCTTGTGCTAAGTCGTGTACTAAGATTACACTATATAAGGAATAGGGTGCCAGTTACTACAGAAGTCCAGAGAGGACATATTAATAAAACAAATATCTTGTTTTGTCGAAATCACGACATAGCAAAAGTTATCTTGCCGAGATCACGAGATGAACATAAACATATTGCATATGTTTAATCTTAGATGTCAAAGTATGTCTTTAAAAAGTGGCAATAAGTAACGTCGCATAGATTTGAGGCCTCTGGGTCACATTTAGTTTTTGTCATATTTATATTTTACGGTACGTAATCCATGTTCTGAATTGGGAGTAAAATGGCTACTGATAATTATTAACATCCACTACTGTTATGCCCTTGAGCAAAACACTCTAAACTGCTCCAGGGCCGCTCCCTATGCTGCTTCCACCATTTTGTGTGTGTGTGTGTGTGTGTGTGGTCCCGTGCTGTTAACATACAGCATCTTTTGATTTGGAAGACATCTATAACTGACAGACATAATGTACTTTCTGCCTGGGTTAATCCCTGATCAAAATAAAAACGGATTTGCAGAACTACTGTGAGCTCTGCCACCTCAGCCGTACTGTCAATCTACCACTAATACGTCCACTTCTATTTATAGAGTTTATCTTGTGATCTCGACAAAACAACTTTTCTTATGTCGTGATCACCAGAAAATGATATTGTGGTCTCGAGAAAACTGATCATGACATAAATAAGTAATGATCTCGACATAACAAGGGAATACGTTTTTTTAATTAATATGTCCTCTCTGGACCTCTCTGGAAGTTACAGCCTTAGATTGTGGAAAATTAGAAGATTTACTTAAAGGATAGAGGTAATAAAGTGTCCTAAGCCTAAGGAAGGAAGCTGTGTCTTATATTACAGTGTCTATTTTTCTTCTTCCACCTCCTCTTCTTAGTATGAGCATTACAGGCTTTTTGAAGCCTGCATTCTAATGAGGAAGAGAGAGGGAGATTGTGTAACGCGGTGGTGTGCTTATATAAGACGGGGGTTGTTGATAGAATGTGCAGGACCCGGGTTCCGATAGGGAAAGGGAGGCATGGGATTTTTGAAGGGGTGCGGCCGATGCTAATGAGAGCTATCGAATGGAAAGACGCAAGCCTCATCAGAAAATCATAACTCGTTACGGAACAGCTAATTACACCTCACCACAAAAAGGGGGGTGGGGTCGTCCTTAAAGTCTGGACCCTAACTTGCGTCCAATTACAAAAACGTCACTTTGAATCATTATACTCAAGTACATTATGAATTAAAGAATGATTATATGCAAACAGTAGGAAGACAGGGCAATTCACAATGCAGGGATTCAAGCACAGACCTGTTGGATGTCTGGGAGTCTTTTGAAGTTAGTGAAGAATAAGTATAGTACCCCCCCAATCAATTAAAGACACATATCTGACCCTGAGTATGATAATATGATGGCTCCTGAGTGGCACAGCAGTCCAAGGCACTGAGAGGTGTCACTACAGACCCTGGTTCGGGAGTCCCATAGGGCGGCGTACAATTGACCCAGCGTTGTCCGGGTTAGGGGATGGTTTGGCCGGGGTAGCCCATCATCAAAAAATTATGTGTTTGTGCGGGCGTGTGTGTACCTCTGCTCAGTGTTGAGATAACCGGCTCTCTCTTCCGGGTATTTTGTTTTGGCATCCTATACTGTATTTACATTAGGTTTAGAAAACGTGACCTATTTAGGTGGAATGCTATGCAAACACAACAGTTTCCCAAACACACTGTGCATGATAGTTCTTCTTCCTCGTACATGTATTCCTAGACACAAAAATCTTACAGATAACAAATCAATTAACCAAATCGCACTGAAGCATAACTTCAACTTAACAAACACTGGGAAAATCAAATCAAATGTTATTTGTCACATACACATGGTTAGCAGATGCTAATGCGAGTGTAGCGAAATGCTTGTGCTTGTAGTTCCGACCATGCAGTAATATCTAACAAGTAATCTAACCTAACAATTTCACAACAACTGCCTTATGAACAGAAGTGTAAAGGAATACATAAGAATATGTACATAAAAATATATGAATGAGTGATGGCCGAATGGCATAGGCAAGATGCAGTAGATGGTATAGAGTACAGTATATGCATATGAGATGAGTAATGTAGGGTATGTAAACATTATATAAAGTGGCATTGTTTAAAGTGGCTAGTGATAAATTGATCTAATAAATGTATCAATTATTAAAGTGGCTAGAGTTGAGTCAGTATGTATGTTGGCAGCAGCCGCTCAATGTCAGTGATGGCTGTTTAACAGTCTGATGACCTTGAGATAGAAGCTGTTTTTCAGTCTCACGTCCCCGCTTTGATGCACCTGTACTGACCTCGACTTCTGGATGATAGCAGGGTGAACAGGCAGTGGCTCGGGTGGTTGTTGTCCTTGATGATCTTTTTGGCCTTCCTGTGACATCGGGTGGTGTAGGTGTCCTAGAGGGCAGGTATTTTGCCCCCGGTGATGCATTGTGCAGACCTCACTACCCTTTGGAGAGCCTTACGGTTATGGGCGGAGCAGTTGCCGTACCAGGCGGTGATACAGCCCGACAGGATGCTCTCGATTGTGCATCTGTAAAAGTTTGTGAGTGTTTTTGGTGACAAGCCGAATTTCTTCAGCCTCCTGAGGTTGAAGAGGTGCTGCTGCGCCTTCTTCACCACGCTGTCTGTGTGGGTGGACCATTTCAGTTTGTCCGTGATGTGTACGCCGAGGAACTTAAAACTTTCCACCCTCTCCACTACTGTCCCTTTGCTGTGGATCGGGGACTGCTCCCTCTGCTGTTTCCTGTATTCCACGATCATCTCCTTTGTTTTGTTGGCATTGAGTGTGAGGTTATTTTCCTGACACCACACTCCGAGGGCCCTTAATCTAGACTGCATTGAATTATACAGTTGTTCATATGTAAGCATCTTTTTTAGTAGTTCATCTGTAATAAATATTTATTATAGCCTACAGTCATATATACTGAACCTTTCAGTTATAGAGTAGTTCCTCCGTAGTGAACATTCTACAGTCAACATTCCACTGTCATATGTACTTTAAGTGTCCAGTTTACCCTGTTCACAAAACGGTTCGCTCCTACAGTGAGTCACGTAGCCATGCCTTTCTATAAAAAGCAGGCAGACAGGTACAGTATCTAGTTATATTTTGATTGAACGTTAGAACGGGCAAAAATACTGACCCAAGCGACTTTGAAAGTGGTATGATCATCGATGCCAGGTGCACTGGTTTCAGTATCTCAGAAACATCCGGCCTCCTGGGCTTTTCACACACGTCAGAGAATCGTGCGACAAAAAAACATCCATTCAGCGGCAGTCATGTGGGCGAAAACACCTTGTTGATGAGAGGTCGAAGGAGAAATAACAGCACATTTCAAAAGTGGTGTGCAGAACTGCATCTCGGAACACACAACTAGGGCTGTGGAAGTCACAAAAAAAAAAGAAACAATCACGTCAGACCGTGATTGTCAAGCAATTAAGTGTCAGTCTCAAGTTAATTGACCGTTAATCTACATAAATACATTTGGCATCTCCTGGCTTCCACACAAATAGCTTACAAGCCACTGATGCAGGCCTTTGGAGCTTCTACATTTAAAAAAAAATCCATGTAATATAGCCAATACCTTCACAATAAATCCATTACTTATTTTGGACAGGTCTAAAGAAGCATGATATGAAGAAAATTTAGTATTTTTCAGAAGATCAGAATAGCATACTCTGAGTTGTTAGGTCCTGATCTGGCTATGCCAAATGGCTGTGGGCTACACTCGTTCATTTAGTGCACATGCAGCTATTGATGTGTTGAGCAGTTAACAAAGAAATAGGTATTCCTATATGCTTAATTTAGAGATATTCACGTAACTTTAGTTGTTCTACAAATGTTGGACTATGTGTTTTGATTTTTAATACATTGTAAGGCTGCATGATGCAGCCTATTTCTTTTACCCATGATGCGACTCAAATTATTTTTTTTAATGTGTCCAGTCACTTGAAAGGCATGAGCTCTGCTTTGTCACTCATTCACAATTTGACAAGAACTTGATAATGCCTAGTGCGCCTAGGTGCTTTTCCCATGGTTGATTTTCATGCCACCTGGTAGGCAATACTCCTGTTGGAAATAAAAGCAATGCGCTTAATATTAGGAAAGTAGGGAAATAAATATAGTAGGCCTAGCCTTTAGAAAGATGATGGGATCCTCCTCTTTTTAGTAGAGCCGATCACTCTGGGGTTGTTTATGTTGCGCAGCATGAGCTCTCATTAAGTGTTTGATTCGATTTTCGATTACATTTGCATTGATGTCAGAATGATTAGAGGGACAATAGAATGCTGAGTACCAGGCATTTAGCAAGTTTGGTGGGCTAATAATGACCTGCAGCATCAGAGCTTGGAGAAGCCTAATTTCCGTGGCGAAACGGTCACGTGGAATTTGACTGCCTTCATGACTCGTGACAGTAATACGGTCATCTCATCAGACCTATGCACAACTCATCAGTCCTTGTCATGGATGAGCTATTGCAGCAGGCGGCCACACGGTTCCACTCCTATAAGCTAAAAACAAGAAGGGTCTCCAGTGGGCATGCCATGAACACTAGACAATTGAGCAGGGGAAAAACATCACCTGGTCAAACGAATCCCGGTTCCTGTTGCGTCATGCTGATTGCAGAGTAAGGATTTGGCGTAAGCAGCATGAGTCCATGGCCCCATCCTGCCTGGTGTCAACGGTACAGGCTGTACAGTGGTGGTGTAATGGTGTGGGGAATGTTTTCCTGGCACACGTTAGGTCCCATAATCAATGTTCCCTCTAAGCTGCGCACCTCCTCCAGGACTGCCTCGCTGAAGAAATGCCAGACCACATGGAGATGCAAGAGATTGAACTTCACTTAGTTCGCCACATTAGTTTACACTATATAGGTCAACGTTTTTTTCTGTGATTGAATCAACATTATATCAGCCCCTTTTCAATGAAACAAACCAAAACAAATCTAACTCTGCAAGATTGAGTCTGATTTTGTTGTAGGTAGAGCCAGAGCACAACCGAGTATAATTCTATTTGCTTGAGTAGCCCTCTCACGGTTTTTAAATCACCCAGAGTGAATGTGCTTTTCAGATCCGTTCAGAGCGTCGAGCGTGTGCACATTTATATATATTTTTTTACCCAATTTCGTGGTATGCAATAGATACAGTCTTGTCTCATCGTTGCAACTCCCCGTACTGCCTCGGGATAGGCAATGGACAAGAACCATGCATCCTCCCAAACACAACCAACCAAGCCGCACTGCTTCTTGACACAATGCCCTTGTTGACACTTTTTGCTATTTAGCGAGTTATTAGCCCAGTTATAGATAAGTATAGGTCAGCAACGGTGAGTTACTACGTCCTACAAGAGCACAAAATGTGTAGGCTACATTTTAAGCTGTCTTTGAAAAGACAGTCAGGTAAGTCTTAATTAAAGGGGCAGTGTTGTATTTTCAAACATGCAAGAACATGCAAATAAGCCAATGGGCAGAAGGGTAGCCTACATTGTTTAATTGTCTCTGGTAATAATAATAACATTTATTTTGCAAGGTGGTTTCTTGCATCATAAAATACAATACAATGCAATTTACAGTCCCTTATTTGGCCCATGGTGTTACAGACCAAAACAATGTTAATCATCAGTTAATGTTGAGCCCTTCATAATGTAAAAAGTCACCTGCATTGAACACCACCGGCTAATATAGGCTTGAGGGAACATTGCCCTTGAAACCAATTGAGCAACGTTTCCATGCCCCAAAGAATTCAGTCTGTTCTGGAGGCAAAAGGGGTCTGACCTGGAACAAGATGGGTGTACCTAATAAACTGAGTTTATGTATCAAGCCATCATGTCTGTAATGAGTACTGCATTGAGCTTTCTGTCATAAGTAGCAAAGTGTTGAATTTTATACAATAGTAGAAGTGTACTTCGTTGAGCTGACATTCTTAGCAAACCATTTTGTTCTGTAGTTGTAGTAGTAGCTAATGTGTCCAGTTGAGTTGAGTTTGCTGTGCTTTCAGGTGCATTTCATTAGGTACCAAACAGAAGTTAAACAGACAGAAATCGGGAGGGATTACCTGAACTTGTCAGGTGACATAAGGAATACCACCCAGGTTCAACCCACAGGCCCACTGTTGCAGTCTGTTCAGTCGGGAAGGTTCGACCTGAACTTGTCCAATGAGATCACAGGCTTTTGTGTTCCATTGCAAAATGTTTTGCGACGTAGTGTCCTACTGAACAGACCATGGACACAGCTCTTCTGTTATTAGCCTAATATCCCATAATATATGTGATGTGTTTTTAGGTGTATTTCACCAGTGTACTAGTACTGCATTTACAGTCCTCAGGCAATATTCACACCATGACGTTTGACTGAAATTACAACACACAACATCTATTAGGGATGTGTGCAATGCAACAACAATAAATATGCCGTTGTAAATGACTAATTATAGGAAATGATATAATTATGTAAAAAAGGGAAATTGTTTTCAACAAAAGCTCCTGGTGTTCCCACCTTATTTAAACTCTTGAAAAGACAAGGCCTTTGTTTTGTAATTTCCAGAAAACTATATATCGATCCTTGCTCTGTTTTTTTGTTTTTATTGTGGCAGGGTAGTTACTTCTTGGGGGAGGGCAAACGACTCTATTACATTTTTTAAAGATATAGACCCCATAAACTGTTTAGAAGAATTGCACCTGAAGCTATGCTGGCTAAAAGGAAAACACAGTTGGTTATTTTTCTCGCACCCGTCTCTCCCTCTTTCCCTCTCTATTTGGTTAAGTATCCTGTGCAGGCAAGTGATTGAAACATAAACAGTTTTTTAGGAGTTCATTTTATATAGACAGCTTGTTCATTGAAACGGACTGATTCTATTTCCATTTACACCGTTGATTGCTAATGATTTCGAGACAACTTGTTTATGTTGAGATGTTTATGACCTGTTTATGGAGTCAATGAATCTCCTACTAGACACAGGGGCTAATGGCGGAACAGAAAAATAAATGAACAGCTACAGTATAGTGGACGTGTTAAATTATTCATATTACGTCATACAAAACAAACAACGTGTTAGTGTCCCTCACTGGTCTCTCCCAGCAAGAGATTGAGTGTGGTTAGCAAATTGTATTTATTAGGGCACGGAATGGAAACCGTTTTTAAACTTTGCAACAGTAAATTAAAATGAGCTCTTCTTATTGGACAAAGTAAAGGTAGTCCCTTCCTGTGTCAGTCCGGATTTTTCCTATTTTTTACTGCAGGGATAGGCAACTTTGATGGAGGTGGGGCCCACAAAAAAACAGAACTCATCATGAAGGGCCGGGTCTGCATACCCACATCCATATCCACAAGTGCAGTCTGAGCCGGCCCTAGCCTTTTGGGGCCCTTAAGTGACATTTATTTGGCACCTTGCGAGGAAAACAGCTGGAGGACATGGCTGGTGGGGTAGGGGTTGTTGTAGGTGTAGGTGATCTTCCCTGCCCCCTTCCACCAGGGCGTACACTTCAAAGGCCTGACAGAAGAGAGACACAGGTCTAGGATCAGTTAAGACTCCCTTAGAATTCTATCCTTAACCATTGGGGGGCTGACCTTAGAGCAGTGTCTAGGGGAGAAACACAACACTAGAAACACACAGTGTTCCGGGTAGTAGCCATTAGAATAAGGTCTAGGATCACTTTAGATCTGTTCATGGCCTCAATCATTAGGGGGTTAATGACCTTACATCAGTGTCTAGGGGCAATGTCATCCTACTGGCCTAAATTATGTGAAACAGGTGATACGAATGCAAATGGTGCAGTAGAATTAATATCAGTGCAAAATGCAACAGAAAGAAACATTCGGAGCAAATAGCTGGTCAGGATGAAACTGAGTCATATTAATTAGGCACCAAACGGAAGAAAATAGACTGAAACAGGGAGGGACTACTACCTGAATTTAACCAATAAGACATGCTCCTTTTTATTTTCCATTGTTTTGTTACGCTGTTCACTAATGAATATGACCCTGATCTTGTAGGGGCTGTTCATCGTTCGCCCAATCAGATTGTGTATCTGAAATCACTTTGGAGATTATCTTAATGCTTAGAAGAAGGGGCCCAGATTAGGTTATGGAGAGATTACACAGAGTCAGAGCCATTAAAGATTAAAGTCACATACTATTATGTGCTTATTAAATCTCAATCTCACAGATGTACCAAAAATATATAACGCTGTCATTGAGAAATCCACAAAGATCACACATCTCATCTTCATTCATAATTTAGCAGAGGATCATAACAGTGGAGAGAAACAAATTATGTTATTACGGGTACGTTTCTTGTCATTGTGACATCATAAGGGGAATAAGGGTTCCACTGCATTGCACAACTCTTTGTGGATTTAATAAGCACATACAGTCATTCAGACTGTTTCACTACCCATCTAAGAGATACTGTGGGCTAAGGTTATAACAGCCAATCTATAGGGCTCTGGTTAAAAGTAGTGCAAAAGTAGTGTAGGGAATAGGGTGCCATTTAGGATCCAGCCATCTCCGCTGCCAGGAATCACTCTCTCTCCTTCTCCCTCCTTTAACTGCAGGTGTCCTTTATGGGTTTGTTCCCCCATTCAGACAAATAGGACACATTATCCTGTATTGAGCCGCTGTGCAAGTTTCTGAGTGTGAGTGTGTAATAGCTCTATATGTCTGTGTGTGCCAGTGTGAATAAGTGTCTATCTGAGAGAGAGAGAATGAAAGACAAGGAGAGCAAAAGAAAGATGGTAATCACGTTTTAGGGAAGACCCAGATGCAGACAGTGTCGAAGTAACAAAAGTGTATTACTAGAACAGGGGGCAGGCAAAACAACAGGTCAAGGGCAGGCAGAGGTCAGTAATCCAGATCAGAGTCCAAAAGGTGCAGAACGGCAGGCAGTCTCAGGGTCAGGGCAGGCAGAGGTCAATAATCCAGTGTGGTATAACAAGGTACAGAATGGCAGGCAGGCTCAGGGTCAGGGAAGGCAAGGGTCAGGGTCATGGTCAAAACTGGGAAAACTAGAAAACAGGAACTAGAAACAGAAAGTAGCAAGGGGGAAAACGCTGGTAGGCTTGGCGAACAAAACTAACTGGCAACAGACAAACAGAAAACAGAGGTATAAGTACACTGGGGATAATGTGGAAGATGGGCAACACCTGGAAGGGGTTTGAAAAAGCACAAAGACAGGTGAAACAGATCAGTGTGTGACAGATGGATAGATACCAAGAGAAGGAGCGAGAGCATGAGAGAGACAGGCAGCGAGAGAGACAGAGGTTTGAGGGGGGGTTTCACCTTGGACAGGAAGGGAAGACGACAAGTGAAGCTGAGAAGCCAGGAGGCCACCAGCGTTTGTTGCTCCATGTCCACCATGGTGAGGTAGCAGAAGTGGCTGCCTGCCTAGAATGGACACACACACGCACCTACAGGTTGGGTCCACCTGGGTGAAGGGAGGGAGAGAAATGAATGGGGGAGAAGGGGGAGAGAGAAGGGAGAGAGAATAACATTGCTACAGAGTTCCCTTGTAAAAAGAGACATGGTCTCAAAGGGACTCCCTGTTTAAATACATTTCAAATTTAAACATTTAAATAATCAAATACATAAATACAGTTCTCATTCAACCTGCTCAAGACACAGAACCTGCTCAATAGGTTCAACAGCCTTTGTAATATATAAAACATATATCCTTCGCTACAGTAAGCATGACTTTATTCCACAGTGAATATAATCACTTTGTTAACAGAAAGAAGTTCAGTTGTGGCAGTCAAATTAGATAATAAACATATAACAGCAACATTCACAAGTCATACAGATATTATACAATATATACAAGATAAACATGAGCAGCAACATTTCAAAATGAAGGACAGGACAGTATGTCATCAAGTCTAAAGTCAATATTGACTAAGGTTGTGTCTGAAATAGCACCTTATTCCCTATCTATTGCCCCACTTTTGACCACAGCCCTATGGGACCTATATAGTGCACTACTTTTGACAAGGGCCAATAAAGCTCTGGTCAAAAGTAGGGCACTATATAGCAAATAGGGTTCCATTTCGAACCCAGAGCTTAACTCTATCAACCATGGTGGCAGAGAGGCACAGTACAGCCAGTTGTACCTTGAGCTCCTGTGGGTGCGAGGAGTAACACCAGATGGCCTGGGTGCCCCGCAGCAGCAGTGATTGACAGGGCCGCTGGCCTGTCAAACAGCTGATATCCACCCACTGCAGGAAGTGTACATACACCTGCCAGATATGGGCGGGGACCGCCAGCCACTTATCGCTATGGAGACATCAAGTGAGAAAGCAATTATGTCTCAGAGCAAATCGACTCGCAACGAGAGAGGGAGGGGTGGGACTAATAACAGTTGATTTATCGCTGTGACATCAGCGTTTCAGTCATTTTTTATCATCTCTTCTGATAGCTCTGGCTGTGTCCCAAATGGCACCCTATTCTCTATATACAGTGGGGCAAAAAAGTATTTAGTCAGCCACCAATTGTGCAAGTTCTCCCACTTAAAAATATGAGAGAGGCCTGTCATTTTCATCATAGGTACACTTCAACTATGACAGACAAAATGAGAAAAAATAATCCCGAAAATCACATTGTAGACTTTTTTAATGAATTTATTTGCAAATGATGGTGGAAAATAAGTATTTGGTCACCTACAAACAAGCAAGATTTCTGGCTCTCACAGACCTGTAACTTCTTCTTTAAGAGGCTCCTCTGTCCTCCACTCGTTACCTGTATTAATGGCACCTGTTTGAACTTGTTATCAGTATAAAAGACACCTGTCCACAACCTCAAACAGTCACACTCCAAACTCCACTATGGCCAAGACCAAAGAGCTGTCAAAGGACACCAGAAACAAAATTGTAGACCTGCACCAGGCTGGGAAGACTGAATCTGCAATAGGTAAGCAGCTTGGTTTGAAGAAATCAACTGTGGGAGCAATTATTAGGAAATGGAAGACATACAAGACCACTGATAATCTCCCTCGATCTGGGGCTCCACATAAGATTGCACCCCATTGGGTCAAAAATCCCAGAACCACACGGGGGGACCTAGTGAATGACCTGCAGAGAGCTGGGACCAAAGTAACAAAGCCTACCATCAGTAACACACTACGCCGCCAGGGACTCAAATCCTGCAGTGCCAGACGTGTCCCCCTGCTTAAGCCAGTACATGTCCAGGCCCGTCTGAAGTTTGCTAGAGAGCATTTGGATGTCATATGGTCAGATGAAACCAAAATATAACTTTTTGGTAAAAATTCAACTCGTTGTGTTTGGAGGACAAAGAATGCTAGGTTGCATCCAAAGAACACCATACCTACTGTGAAGCATGGGGTGGAAACATCATGCTTTGGGGCTGTTTTTCTGCAAAGGGACCAGGACGACTGATCCGTGTAAAGTAAAGAATGAATGGGACCATGTATCGTGAGATTTTGAGTGAAAACCTCCTTCCATCAGCAAGGGCATTGAAGATGAAACGTGGCTGGGTCTTTCAGCATGACAATGATCCCAAACACATCGCCCGGGCAACGAAAGAGTGGCTTCGTAAGAAGCATTTCAAGGTCCTGGAGTGGCCTAGCCAGCCTCCAGATCTCAACCCCATAGAAAATCTTTGGAGGGAGTTGAAAGTCTGTGTATCCCAGCAACAGCCCCAAAACATCACTGCTCTAGAGGAGATCTGCATGTAGGAATGGGCTAAAATACCAGCAACAGTGTGTGAAAACCTTGTGAAGACTTACAGAAAACATTTGACCTCTGTCATTGCCAACAAATGGTATATAACAAAGTATTGAGATAAACTTTTGTTATTGACCAAATACTTACTTCTCATTTTGTCTGTCATAGTTGAAGTGTACCTATGATGAAAATTACAGGCCTCTCTCATCTTTTTAAGTGGGAGAACTTGCACAATTGGTGGTTGACTAAATACTTTTTTGCCTCACTGTAGTGCAGTACTTTTAACTAGAGCCCCATATAGGGAACAGGTTTCCATTTGGGATGCAAGCCCTGGCCGAGGAGATATCATAGGAATCATTCTCCTTGGTTCGAGTTCCAGTTGATTCCGGAATGAGCGGTGGCTATGGAGGTCAAATGTCACCTCGTCATCCCTCGGGCTGGGGAGGAGAGAGTAGATTTTGATCAGGAAATGGATTCTGCCACGAATCCACCTTACTGATTAAGCCAATGAGATTAAGGCCCCGCATGAGCAATCTAATCAGAGGATCTTTGAGGGGGTGGGTAAGCGTGTGTGTTTATGCAGGATACAAACGTGTGACTAAGAACTTTCAGATTTGTGCGGGCTCAGACTGGCCGGCACTTTCAAATACACATATTGACTCCACTGGTGCCTTTTTAAGAGACATTTCTAGGAGATTTATTGAATAATTTTCGCGGAAATGTACTACTTTCTTTTCGTGGCTGATACCCATGCCGTTGAATTACAAATGCCTATCGAAACACAGCAGTTAGCCACTTATTAATTAAATTGAGTTTTCGTTAGCAAATTAGTTCTATAATTCAGTATCCATTCCTCTATGAGCGCTTTTTGTTTTATCCCGCAATAACAAATCAGATCCAACTACTCAAGTGCTCAGTGAACAGATGATTAGTTTGGGATAGAACAAAAATGTGCACCCCCTGAGGGTAACCCTGGGAAATGGAGGGAGAAACACTGTCGTAATTAACTCACCCACCAAGATTCTGCAATTATTCCATTCATTCTCTTACCAACATTGTTGCTTCAAAGATGCCATTGGTGTCACTGCAGCCCACCAAGAACTGAGACCCAGCATCTGTGTCTCCAACTGGTGGCCCCAGTTGGCATGCCAGACAGAGGGAGAAAGAGAGAGAGAGAGGTAGAGGTAGAGAGAGAGAGAGACAGCAAGTGAGAGAGGTAGAGAAAAAGTGAGATCGAGGGGGATTAAAGAGATGAAGAGAACAGAGAGAACAAACAGAACATTTAGTGCACACCTGACAGCGAGCATATGTGTGTGTGTGTGTGTGTGTGTCTGCTATTGCATCTGTGTGTGTGTGTTAGCGTGTTGGTCTATCTGTCTCTCTCTCTGTGTGTGTGTGTGTGTGTGGTTAGACTAATGGGGCTAACAGTGGGCACCTGGTGTTCTTTCCCAGGGGGTTAGGCGCAGGGCCTTCTTCAGGAAGGACAGCTCTGGCTTGTAAAAGCGAAACTTCTGGTCGATAGCATGCGGCATGGGCTCCGATCTAACCTGGAAGATGGCCAGCGGCTTGTCGTCCTCTGTCCTGAATCTCACCTGCTGGTTGGGGGGAGTGAGGGGAGTGTGGACAACAAAGGGAAGTGGAGGTTTTATATCGAAAAAGGTCAAGTTTGAGGAGAATAATGCTAAGTACTGTAGCTGTAGCAAAAGTAAACAATTAATTATCTTGGATACTGTCACTACTGGCCAACATAGACAACTCAAGGTAAGAGGAATTTAAGGTAGAGGAGAATGCTTTATGTAGTCTTAGTACTTTACAAACTGGGGTACCCTTAGATATTGCCAACTACTTTAATTATTTTTTAATTGGCAAGATTAGCAAACTTAGGCAAGACATGCCAGCAACAAACGCTGACAAATCCAAGTTTATATGACCAAAGTATGAAAGACAAGAAATGTCATTTTGAATTCTGTAAAGTGAGTGTGGAAGAGGTGAAAAAATTATTGTTGGATAATAGTGCACGATATTGCCACTCCTATTTGCCAAATCTTCAAATTAAGCCTACAAGAAAGATGTGCCCTCAGTCCTGGAGGGAAGCAAAAGTCATTCTGCTACCTAATAATAGTAAAGCCCCCTTTACTGGCTCAAATAGCCGACCAGTCAGCCTGTTACCAACCCTTAGTAAAGTTTTGGAAAAAACTGTGTTTGACCAGATACAAAGCTATTGTGCAGTAAACAAATTGACAACATATTTTCAGCATGCTTATAGGGAAGGACATTCAACAAGAACTTACACAAATTACTGATGATTGGCTGAAAGGTTGTGGGGGCTGTTTTGTTAGACTTCAGTGCGGCTTTTGACATTATCAATCATCGATCAAAGCAGGAAGTGACACTACCTATAAAAAAAGTGGTCAAAAGAAGCAGATGCTAAACTACAGGACTGGAATATGTTCCGGGATTCCTCCGATGGCATTGAGGAGTAGACCACATCAGTTACCGGCTTTATCAATACGTGCATCGAGGACATCGTCCCAACCGTGACCTTTTTTTTATTTCACCTTTATTTAACCAGGTCGGCAAGTTGAGAACAAGTTCTTATTTACAATTGCGACCTGGCCAAGATAAAGCAAAGCAGTTCGACACATAGAACAACACAGAGTTACACATACAGTCAATAATACAGTAGAAACAAGTCTATATACGATGTGAGCAAATGAGGTGAGATAAGGGAGGTAAAGGCAAAAAAAAGGCCATGGTGGCAAAGTAAATACAATATAGCAAGTAAAACACTGGAATGGTAGATTTGCAGTGGAAGAATATGCAAAGTAGAAATAAAAATAATGGGGTGCAAAGGAGCAAAATAAATAAATAAATAAAATAAAATAAATACAGTAGGGAAAGAGGTAGTTGTTTGGGCTAAATTATAGGTGGGCTATGTACAGGTGCAGTAATCTGTGAGCTGCTCTGACAGTTGGTGCTTAAAGCTAGTGAGGGAGATAAGTGTTTCCAGTTTCAGAGATTTTTGTAGTTCGTTCCAGTCATTGGCAGCAGAGAACTGGAAGGAGAGGCGGCCAAAGAAAGAATTGGTTTTGGGGGTGACTAGAGAGATATACCTCCTGGAGCGTGTGCTACAGGTGGGAGATGCAATGATGACCAGCGAGCTGGGATAAGGGGGGACTTTACCTAGCAGGGTCTTGTAGATGACATGGAGCCAGTGGGTTTGGCGACGAGTATGAAGCGAGGGCCAGCCAACGAGAGCGTACAGGTCGCAATGGTGGGTAGTATATGGGGCTTTGGTGACAAAACGGATGGCACGCTGATAGACTGCATCCAATTTGTTGAGTAGGGTATTGGAGGCTATTTTGTAAATGACATCGTCAAAGTCAGTTCTGCAGTACAGACCCCTTAACCACTGCGCCACCCGGGAGACTGCCAGGCCAATTGTGCGTCGCCCCACGGACCTCCCGGTTACGACAGAGTCTGGGCGCGAAC
The DNA here is from genome assembly GCF_057628025.1 of Oncorhynchus mykiss. NCBI lineage: Eukaryota > Metazoa > Chordata > Actinopteri > Salmoniformes > Salmonidae > Oncorhynchus > Oncorhynchus mykiss. Next base: position 59,123,371 of record NC_143030.1, read on the forward strand.
CCAGAGTCTCTGGTTGCACAGCTGGCGCTGCAGTACAGACCCCTTAACCACTGCGCCACCCGGGAGGCCTTCACTGACATTTTCAACCTGTCCCTGTCTGAGTCTGTAATACAGACCACCATAGTCCCTGTGCCCAAGAACAAGGTAAGGTAATTTGCCTAAATGACTGCAGACCCGTAGCACTCACGTCTGTAGCCATGAAATGTTTTGAAAGGCTGGTCATGGCTCACATCAACACCATTATCCCAGAAACCCAAGACCCACTCCAATTTGCATACCGCACCAACAGATCCAAAGATGATGCAATCTCTATTGCACTCCACACTGCCCTTTCACACCTGCACAAAATAAACCCTAATGAATGCTATTCATTGACTATAACGGTGTCAGAGGAAGGCCCTAAAAATTGTCAAAGACTCTATCCACCCTAATCATAGACTGTTCTCTCTGCTACCGCACGGCAAGCGGTACCGGAGCACCAAGTATAGGTCCAAGAGTCTTCTCAACAGCTTCTACCTCCAAGCCATAAGACTCCTGAACAGCTAATCAAATGGCTTCCATTTGCATTTAAAAAACATTTGTTTTACCTTTATTTAACTAGGCAAGTCAGTTAAGAACAAATTATTATTTTCAATGATGGCCTAGGAACAGTGGGTTAACTTCCTTTTCAGGGGCAGAACGACAGATTTGTACCTTGTCAGCTCGGGGGTTTGAGCTTGCAACATTCCGGTTGCTAGTCCACCGCTCTAAACACTAGGCTACCCTGCCTCCCCCCCGTAGTAAACGGGATATTTTGTCAGGATAAGATGCTAGAATATGCATATAATTGACAGCTTAGGATAGAAAACACTCTAAAGTTTCCAAAACTGTAAAAATATTGTCTGTGAGTATAACAGAACTGATGTTGCAGGCGAAAGCCTGAGAAAAATACAATCCGGAAGTGCCTCATGTTTTGCAAGCGCTGCGTTCCAATGCGTCTCTATTGAGCAGTGAATGGGCTATCAACCAGATTACTTTTTCTCCGTATTCCCCAAGGGGTCTACAGCATTGTGACGTAGTTTTACGCATTTATGTTGAAGAATACCCGTAAGCGGCTACATTGCGCAAGTGGTCACCTGATGCTCCCAGAGAGATTCTCGCGTAATATCCAGAGGTAGGCATTATTCCAATCGGTCCTACTGAAAAACTAATTGTCCCGGTGGATATATTAATTATATTATTAATAGGCTAGCTTTTTCAAGCAGACATTTGCTTCCTGCAACACTAACTCAAAAAAGTTCTGGGACACTGTAAAGTCCATGGAGAATAAGAACCCCTCCTCCCAGCTGCCCACTGCACTGAAGATAGGAAACACTGTCACCGCTGATAAATCCACCATAATTGAGAATTTCAATAAGCATTTTTCTACGGCTGGCCATGCTTTCCACCTGGCTACTCCTACCCCGGTCAACAGCACTGCACCCCCCACAACAACTCGCCCAAGCTTTCCCCATTTCTCCTTCTCCCAAATCTGCTCAGCTGATGTTCTGAATGAGCTGCAAAATCTGGACCCCTACAAATCAGCCGGGCTAGACAATCTGGACCCTTTCTTTCTAAAATTATCTGCCGAAATTGTTGCCACCCCTATTACTAGCCTGTTCAACCTCTCTTTCGTGTCGTCTGAGATTCCCAAAGATTGGAAAGCAGCTGCAGTCATCCCCCTCTTCAAAGGGGGTGACACTCTTGACCCAAACTGCTACAGACCTATATCTATCCTACCATGCCTTTCTAAGGTCTTCGAAAGCCAAGTCAACAAACAGATTACCGACCATTTCGAATCTCACCATACCTTCTCTGCTATGCAATCTGGTTTCAGAGCTGGTCATGGGTGCACCTCAGCCACGCTCAAGGTCCTAAACGATATCTTAACCGCCATCGATAAGAAACATTACTGTGCAGCCGTATTCATTGATCTGGCCAAGGCTTTCGACTCTGTCAATCACCACATCCTCATCGGCAGACTCAACAGCCTTGCTTTCTCAAATGATTGCCTCGCCTGGTTCACCAACTACTTCTCTGATAGAGTTCAGGGTGTCAAATCGGAGGGTCTGCTGTCCGGACCTCTGGCAGTCTCTATGGGGGTGCCACAGTTTTCAATTCTTGGACCGACTCTCTTCTCTGTATACATCAATGAGGTCGCTCTTGCTGCTGGTGAGTCTCTGATCCACCTCTACGCAGACGACACCATTCTGTATACTTCTGGCCAACCCTCCAGGCAAGCTTCAATGCCATACAACTCTCCTTCCATGGCCTCCAATTGATCTTAAATACAAGTAAAATCTCTTCAACCTATCGCTGCCTGCACCTGCCCGCCTGTCCAACATCACTACTCTGGACGGCTCTGACTTAGACTACGTGGACAACTACAAATACCTAGGTGTCTGGTTAGACTCTAAACTCTCCTTCCAGACCCACATCAAACATCTCCAATCCAAAGTTAAATCTAGAATTGGCTTCCTATTTTGCAACAAAGCATCCTTCACTCATGCTGCCAAACATAGCCTTGTAAAACTGCCCATCCTACCAATCCTCAACTTTGACGATGTCATTTACAAAATAGCCTCCAATACCCTACTCAACAAATTGGATGCAGTCTATCACAGTGCAATCCGTTTTGTCACCAAAGCCCCATATACTACCCACCATTGCGACCTGTACGCTCTCGTTGGCTGGCCCTCGCTTCATACTCGTCGCCAAACCCACTGGCTCCATGTCATCTACAAGACCCTGCTAGGTAAAGTCCCCCCTTATCCCAGCTCGCTGGTCACCATTGCATCTCCCACCTGTAGCACACGCTCCAGCAGGTATATCTCTCTAGTCACCCCCAAAACCAATTCTTTCTTTGGCCGCCTCTCCTTCCAGTTCTCTGCTGCCAATGACTGGAACGAACTACAAAAATCTCTGAAACTGGAAACACTTATCTCCCTCACTAGCTTTAAGCACCAACTGTCAGAGCAGCTCACAGATTACTGCACCTGTACATAGCCCACCTATAATTTAGCCCAAACAACTACCTCTTTCCCTACTGTATTTATTTTATTTTATTTATTTATTCATTTTGCTCCTTTGCACCCCCATTATTTTTATTTCTACTTTGCACATTCTTCCATTGCAAATCTACCATTCCAGTGTTTTACTTGCTATATTGTATCTACTTTGCCACCATGGCCTTTTTTGCCTTTACCTCCCTTATCTCACCTCATTTGCTCACATCGTATATAGACTTGTTTCTACTGTATTATTGACTGTATGTTTGTTTTACTCCATGTGTAACTCTGTGTCGTTGTATGTGTCGAACTGCTTTGCTTTATCTTGGCCAGGTCGCAATTGTAAATGAGAACTTGTTCTCAACTTGCCTACCTGGTTAAATAAAGGTGAAATAAAAATAAATATTATCGAATAGATATTTGAAAAACACCTTGAGGATTGATTATAAACAACATTTGCCATATTTCTGTCGATATTATGGAGCTAATTTGGAATATTTTTCGGCGTTTTCGTGACTGCAAATTCCGGGCGATTTCTCAGCCAAACGTGAAGAACAAACGGAGCTATTTCGCCTACAAAAATAATATTTTTGGAAAAAAGGAACATTGGCTATCTAACTGGGAGTCTCGTGAGTGAAAACATCCGAAGCTCATCAAAGGTAAACAATTTAATTTGATTGCTTTTCTGATTTCCGTGACCAAGTTACCTGCTGCTAGCTGGACAAAATGCTATGCTAGGCTATCGATAAACTTACACAAATGCTTGTCTAGCTTGGGGAGTCAGAGGTTTAAAGCTTAAAATTCTTGTTTATCCAGCTGCTTTGTCAGATTTCAAAAAATCTTTATAGCGAAAGCATACCATGCGATTATCTGAGGACAGCGCCTCGCATACAAAAGCATTACAAACATTTTCCAAACAAGCAGAGGCGTCACGAAAGTCAGAAATAGCAATAAAATAAATCACTTACCTTTTGAACATCTTCCTCTGGTTGCAATCCAAAGGGTCCCAGCTACTCACAAATGGTTGTTTTGTTCGATAAAGTCCTTCTTTATATAAAAAAAAGTCAGTTTAATTGGCGTGCTTGATTCAGTAATCCACCGGTTTCCCTCGTTCAAAATGCATACAAATTTATCCCAAAAGTTGACAATAAACTTCATCCAAACAAGTCAAACAAGGTTTCTAATCAATCCTCAGGTACCCTAATCTGTAAATAAACAATACAATTTAAGACGGAGAATAGTATGTTCATTACCGGAGATAAATAACGAACTCTTTCTAAAGAATATTGACATCTACTGGAAGCCCTAGGAACTGCAATCTGGGAGGTATTCCTTTGATATTCCCATAGACAGCCATTATAATGAGTGGTTAGCTCAAAAAAAATAATTCCCGGATGGATTCTCCTCGTGTTTTCGCCTGCTATATCATTTATGTTATACTCACAGACATTATTTTAACAGTTTTGGAAACTTTAGTGTTTTCTATCCAATACTACCAATTATATGCATATCCTAGCTTCTGGGCCTGAGTCACTGGCAGTTTACTTTGGGCACCTCAGTCATCCAAACTTCCAAATACTTCCCCCTACCTAGAAGAAGTTAGCAAAGAGCTGCAGTTAGTTTCAGAATGGGTGGCAAGGAATAAGTTAGTACTAAATATTTTAAAAACTAAAAACATTGTATTTGGTACAAATCATTCACTAAACCTGAAACCTCAACTAAATCTTGAAATTAATCATGTGGAATTTAATCAAGTTGAGGTGACTAAACTGCTTGAGATAACCCTCTATTGTAAACTGTTATGCTCAAAACATATGGATACAACAGTAGCTAAGATGGGGAGAATTCTGTCCATATTAAATTGTTTCTCTACCTTTTTAACAACACTGTCAACAAGGGAGGTCCTACAGGCTCTAGTTTTGTCGCACATGGACTACTGTTCAGTCGTGTGGTCAGGTGTCACAAAGATGGGACTTAGGAAAATTGCAATTGGGCCAGAACAGGGCAGCACGACTGGTCCTTGGATGTACACAGAGAGCAAACATTAATAATATGCATGTCAATGTCTCCTGGCTCAAAGTAGAGGAGATATTGACTTCCTCACTATTTGTATTTGTGAGAGGTATTGAAATGTTGAAAGCACGAGCTCTCTGTTTAAACGAGTAGCACACAGCTACATGGAACTCTATTCCACATCAGGTAACTGATGCAAGCAGCAGAATCAGATTTAAAAAACAGATAAAAATACATCTTATGGAACAGCGGGGACTGTGAAGCAACACAAACATAGTCACAGACACATACACACACACTAGGAACACACTTGGTGTGTTGTGAATTCGTTAATCTTTTAAAAATTGTATAACTACCTTCATTTTGCCGGATCCCAAGAAGAGTAGCTGTAATGTGGATCAATAATAAATACAAATACAAAGAGAATTTGATTTGTGTAAGTAAAGCAATGCATGACAATAATCAAAATCCGGTCCATAATAAATACAACATACTTAAGACAAATACTATTTGAACACAAGTCTGGTGTAGACACACATTGTTACAGAGTGCAAAGACTGCACCTCTCATGATTGAGTATTTATCTGTAAATTAAACACACAAGCGCATGCACACACACAAGCTTTTATTTGAATTTTTATTGTGTTTGTGTTTTTTTTGCTTGCTTAAATACACTACATGACCAAAAATCATGTGCACTAATATGGAGTTGATCACCCCTTTGCTGATAACAGCCTCCACTCTTCTGGGAATGCTTTCCACTACTTTCCTAGTTTTCCCGGTTCTGACTATTCTGACTGCCCTGACCCCGAGCCTGCTTGCCAGCCTGTACCTGCCTGACTCTAACCAGATCACAGACCCCTGCCTGTCCTTGAACTGCCCTTTGCCTGCCCCGTGTTTACAATAAATATTCTGAGAATTGTACTATCTGCCTCCTGCGTCTGCATCTGGGTCATATCCTGAGTCATGATAAGCTGATGTTGGGTGATTAGGCCTGGCTCGCAGTCGGTGTTCCAATTCATCCCAAAGGTGTTCGATGGGATTGAGGTCAGGGCTCTTTGCAGGCCAGTTGTGTTCTTTCAGACCGATCTCGACAGAACATTTCTGTATGGACCTCGCTTTGTGCAGAGGGACATTATCATGCTGAAACAGTAAAGGGTCTTCCCCAAACTGTTGCCACAAAGTTGGAAGCACAGAATCATCTACAATGTCATTGTATGCAGTAGTGTTAAGATTTCCCTTCACTGGAACTGATCAGGCCTAGCCTGAACCATGAAAAATAGCCCCAGACCAATGTTCCACCTCCACCAAACTTTACAGTTGGCACTATGCATTGGGGCAGGTAACGCTCCCCTAGCATCCGCCAAACCCAGATTAGTTCATCGGTCTGCCAGATGGTAAAGCGTGATTCATCAATCCAGAGAATGTAATTCCACTGCTCCAGAGTCAAATGGTGGAGAACTTTACACCACTCCTGCCGATGCTTGGCATTGTGCATGGTGATCTTAGACTTGTGTGCGGCTTTCATGAAGCTCCTGACAAACAGTTCTTGTGCTGACTATGCTTCAAGAGGCAGTGAGTGTTGCAACCGAGGACAGACGATTTTTACACGTTATGCGCTTCAGCACTCTGCTGTCCCATTCTGTAAGCTTGTGTGGCCTACCACTTCGCGGCTGAGCTGTTGATGCTCCTAGACATTTCCACTTCACAATAACAGCACTTACAGTTGACCGGGGCAGCTCTATTAGGGCAGAAATTTGACGAACTGACTTGTTGGAAAAATTTTGTCTATGGAGATTGCATGGCGGTATGCTTGATTTTAGACACCTGTCAGCAACAGGTGTCACTGAAATAGCCAAATCCACTAATTTGTATATACAGTGCCCTGCAAAAGTATTCATCCCCCTTGGTGTTTTTCCTATTTTGTTGCATTACAACCTGTAATTTAAATGGATTTTATGTAATGGACATACACAAAATAGTCCAAATTGGTGAAGTGAAGTTTAAAAATGTAAAAGTGGTGCGTGCATATGTCACGTTCTGACCTTAGTTCTTTTGTTATGTCTTTGTTTTAATATGGTCAGGGCGTGAGTTGGGTGGGTTGTCTATGTTCCTTTTTCTATGTTGTGTTTTGCGTTTGGCCTGGTGTGGTTCTCAATCAGAGGCAGGTGTCGTTAGTTGTCTCTGATTGAGAATCATACTTAGGTAGCCTTTTCCCACTAGTGTTTCGTGGGTGATTATTTTCTGTTATGTGTATGTCACCTTTCAGAACTGTTCAGTGTCGTTTCTCCTTTGTTATTTTGTTTAGTGTTCTCGGTTTAATAAATATATGATGAACACGTACGACGCTACGCTTTGGTCCTCACCTCATTCCAGCGACGATCGTGACAGCATATGTATTCACTCCCTTCGCTATGAAGCCCCTAAAGATCTGGTGCAACCAATTACCTTCAGATGTTACATAAATAGTTAAATAAAGTCCACCTGTGTGCAATCTAAGTGTCACATGATCTCAGTATATATGCACCTGTTCCGAAAGGCACAAGAGTCTGCAACATCACTAAGCAAGTGGCCCCACCAAGCAAACGGCACCATGAAGACCAAGGAGCTCTCCAAACAGGTCAGGGACAAAGTTGTGGAGAAGTACAGATCAGGGTTGGGTTATAAAACAATAACCGAAACTTTGAACATCCCACGGAGCACCATTAAATCCATTATTAAAAAATGGAAAGAATATGGCACCATAACAAACCTGCCAAAAGAATGCCGCCCATCAAAACTCACAGACCAGGCAAGGAGGGCATTAACCTGATGACGGGTTAGGGATCCCTTTTGGGAACATCCCTTCCCACGTTCAGCTGGAACGTGGCGCATGGAACGCAAAAATATTCTTAGAAATATTTAACCTCCACACATTAACAAGTCCAATAGCTCAAATGAAAGATAAACACCTTGTTCATCTACCCAGCATGTCAGATTTTTTAAATGTTTTACGGCGAAAACACACCACATATTTATATTAGACCACCACCGAAACGAAGACAAGAGGCAGCCATTTTGTCCCAGAAAATATAAAATTATAAAAGCAGGATTAAAAAATAAATCATTCACTAACCTTGTGAAAATCTTCATCAGATGACAGTAATAGGACATGTTACACAGTACATTTTTTTTTCTTCAATAATATGCCATTTATATCCATAAATGTCCATTTACATTGAATTCATGTTCAGAAAATACTCAAAAATGTCCGCAGAAAATATAGGTAGCGCCGCAAGATAACGTAAATAGACATCATAAACTTTGACTAAATATACATGTTCTACATATAGTTAGAAAGATACACTGCTTCTTAATGCAATCGCTTTGTTACATTTCTTTTTAACGTTACAGAAATCGCTCACTATTCAATATTCTGAGACGGCGCTCAGATATAAGCTATATTTCTCCGCTATGTTGGAGTCAACAGAAACACACAATTTCAGCATAAATATTCCCTTACCTTTGATGGTCTTCGTTCAGAATGTACTGGAAGGGTTCATACTTACCCAAAACATTGTTTGGTTTCAAGTCTTGTGTCTTTATATTAGCATCTGCTAACAATATCAGCTGAAATGCACCCAAAATGTCCTCTGGTCCGGAAAAGTTGCGCATCAAAACGTCAAAATTACATATTATATGTCGACTAAACAGGTCAAACTAAGTGCAGAATCAAGCTTTAGGATGTTGTAAACATACAAAACAATTTTCAATTCAACCGGTCATTGTTAGTTCTCCTCCGGAGTGCTGGAACAAAGGAATGTCTGGGACCAATTTGCGCCCCAACGCACAGGTATTTTCTCGCGGCACTCACTCAATTCACTCCCATAGGGCCAATTCTCGCGGGATTTGAACGATTAAACGCTCTACTGAATGAGGACATCTAGTGGAAGACATAGAAAGTGTCCCCAGATCCATAGCTGGTTGGGAAGGGTGGGGCGATCACGTCAAAGTTGCCCCAACTTTCATGACCACAAAACTAGTTTGGAAGAATGCCTGCCCTGTGAGTTCTGCTATACTTACAGACATAATTCCAACGGTTTTAGAAGCTTTAGAGTGTTTTCTATCCAATAATAATTATTATATGCATATATTAGCAAATTTTGACAGATTCTTTTTCAGTTTACTATGGGCACGCAATTCCTCCAAAGGGGGCAGTATTCTTCAGAGAGGCAACAGAGAGACCAAAGATAACCCTGAAGGAACTGCAAAGCTCCACAGCGGAGATTGGAGTATCTGTCCATAGGACCACTTTAAGCTATATACTCCACAGAGCTGGGCTTTACGGAAGAGTGGCCAGAAAAAAAGCCATTGCTTAATGAAAAAAATAAGCAAACACGTTTGGGGTTTGCCAAAAGGTATGTGGGAGACTCCCCAAACATATGGAAGAAGGTACTCTGGTCAGATGAGACAAAAATTTAGTTTTTTGGCCATCAAAGAAATTGCTATGTCTGGCGCAAACCCAACACCTCCCATCACCACGAGAACACCATCCCCATCCATGAAGCATAGTGGTGGCAGCATCATGCTGTGGGGTTGTGTTACATCATCATTGACTGGGAAACTGGTCAGAATTGAAGGAATGATGGATGGCGCTACATACAGGGAAATTCTTGAGGGACACCTGTTTATTTAAATTCTCTAGGGTAGGGGGCAGCATTGGGAATATTGGATGAAAAGCTTGCCCAAATTAAACTGCCTCCTACTCAGCCATAAAAGCTAGAATATGCATAGAATTAGTAGATTTGGACAGAAAACACTCTGAATGATGTTTGTGAGTAGAACAGAACTCATATTGCAGGCAAAAACCTGAGAAGAAATCCAACCAGGAAGTGGGAAATCTGAGGATTGTAGTTTTTCAATATCTTGGCCTATCAAATACACAGTGTCTATGGGGTCATATCGCGCTTCCACTAGATGTCAACAGTCTTTAGAACCTTGTTTGAGGCTTCTACTGTGAAGTGGGGGCGAATGAGAGGGGAATGAGTCAGCGGTCTGCCAGAGAGGCACGAGCTGGCCACGTGCGTTCACGTGATAGTTAGCTTGCGTTCCTTTGCAATTCTACAGACAAAGGAATTCTCCGGTTGGAACATTATTGAAGATTTATGTTAACATCCTAAAGATGGATTCTATACTTCGTTTGACATGTTTCTACGGACTGTAACGGAACTTTTCTGCTCCTAGTGATCGCGCATCATGAATTTGGATCACTGGGCTAAACGCGCAAACAAAAAGGAGCTATTTGGACATAAATTATGGACATTATCGTGGAAATTGGATTCCTGGGAGTGCATTCTGATGAAGATCATAAAAGGGAATATTCATAATGTTATTTCTGACTTCTGTTGACTCCAACATGGCGGATATCTGTTTGACTTGATTTGTTGTTTTAGCGCTGTACTCAGATTATTGCATGGTATTTCTTTTTTCCGTAAAGTTTTTTTTAAATCTGACACAGCGGTTGCATTAAGGAGAAGTGGATCTAAAATTCCATGCAGTTGTATCTTTTAGCAATGTTTATTATGAGTATTTCTGTAAATTGATGTGGCTCTCTGCAAAATCACCGGATGTTTTGGAACTACTGAACATAACGCGCCAATATAAACTCACATTTTGGATATAAATATGAACTTTACCGAACAAACCATACATGTATTGTGTAACATTAACTCCTATGAGTGTCATCTGATGAAGATCATCAAAGGGTAGAGTTTAATTTTATCTCTTTCTGCTTTTAATGACTCCTCTGTTTGGCTGGAAAATTGGCTCTGACCTAACATAACCGTTTGGTGTGCTTTCATCATAAAGCCTTTTTGACACTGTGGCTGGATTTACAACAAGTGCAACTTTAAAATGGTGTAAAATACTTGTATGTTTGAGGAATTTTAATTATCGGATTTCTGTTCTGAATTTGGCGCACTGCAGTTTCACTGGCTGTTGACGAGATGGGATGCTACCGTCCCACATAACCCAGAGACATTCGAAACTCAGACCCACACAGATCATGATCAGGGGCTTATTCGGTGTAATGCATTAATTACAACTTTGCATAGAAATGTAATGTACAGTGCCTTCAGAAACTATTCACACCCCCTGACCTTTTCCACATTTTGTTATGTTATAGCCTGAATTTAAAACTGATTGAGATTTTGTGTCACTGGCCTACAGACAATACCCCATAATGTCAAAGAGAGGTTAAGGGGAAACATTTAAATGTCTTGGAAAGGCCTAGTAAAAGCCCAGACCTCAATCCAATTGAGAATCTGTGGTATGACTTAAAGATTGCTGAACACCAACGGAACCCATCCACCTTGAAGGAGCTGGAGCAGTTTTGCCTTGAAGAATGGGCAAATATCCGAATGGCTAGATGTGCCAAGCTTATAGAGACATGCTGCAAAAGGTGGCTCTACAAAGTATTGACTTTGGGGGGTTTAATAGTTATGCACGCTCAAGTTCTGTTTTTTTGTGTTATTTCACAATTTAAAATGTTTTGTATCTTCAAAGTGGTAGGCATGTTGTGTAAATAAAATTATACAAACCCCCCCAAAAAATATATTTTAATTCCAGGTTGTAAGGCAACAGAATAGGAAAAATGCCAAGGGGGTGAATAATTTCGCAAGCCACTGTACTGTATAGTGTATTTTGTAGGTTATCCAATATTATTTGTACTATGTTTTGTAACTTTCCCCAGAACATTGCTGTAAATGAGAACAAATTCTCAGTCAACTCACCTATTAAAATAATAAATAAATAAATAAAAACACACATGCCAGACCTGTGTTCAAATACAGTGTATATCAATTAATTTTACATACATTTTTAGTAGTTGAATATTGGAACGGATGGCTTGGAAATCCTAAAATACACTAATTCAAATAGACTCTCAGGTATTTAATCAATGTATTAGAAAATGTATAGGAAATACTTGCAATAAGTAATTGATTCGGGCCACAATATTTGAACAACTAATTGACCGACGTCGGTTCAACTACTTTAAAAAAAAATTGGGGGTGCTCAACGCGCCGTTTCTCTAGAGAGAAATCCAATCAAGAACTATGTGGGACTATGGGCTGATTGGAAGTTGTAGTTTTCATTAGGCAAATGTTCAACCTTGTTCAGCGCAGAAACGCGGTAATTTACTAAAACGGCCAAACTCTGTTATTTTCGGCTACGGGCAGATACACGCAAACCATATGAAACCGCTTGAGAGAGGAATGGTAACACAATGATGACAGGGACAGAGACAGTTAGTGTTTGTGAGGTAGCTCTACCTGATTTATAGTTCTAGTAGTTGGTAAGAAGCAGTCTTGAAAGTATGCCTTATCTACTTTGTAGAACTAGTACAATTATTTTGTCAGATAGCTAGCTACTACTTGCCTAGCTAAATAGGATGAGTCATTCAATGGAGAGCACAAAGGTAACGTTAGATGGTTCATTGTTGTCTGGTTGGCTCATTGTTACTGCCTGAGCAGAGATGAGATGATGAGTTTCAGGAATTAAAAATAGCCATCAAATAAAAACTAAGTCATACACAACTGAAAGTAAAGTAACTAATGTGAATAAATGATGGTTAACAAGTGATACACAGTAAAGGACATCACTACCATCATGGGGCTCTTATTAATTGTTTTATTCTGTATTGTTACAGCATTCAACCCACTCTGTGTCAGGGAAATGTCTGGTGATGACTGAAGGAAGTTCTAAAACCATTTAAATGTCATAATTTCATGTATTCAAAAATGATTAAAACCAACATTTTAAACCCAGACAATTTTTTTTACTGAAATTGAACCGACCTCAAAAAACAATAATCACTCAGCACTAGAAAATAGAACCGAACAGAAAATATTTAAATAAAAATAATCAAATATACATGTATTTGAACACAGGTCTGACACACGAACACACTGTTACGAAACCGATTAACTAGCGTACTGATTTTGCTACACTCCTAATTTCTAGGGGTCCTAGGCCTAGCTAAATGGTCTGTAAACTGACTTAATGTGTGTATCTACGTGAGAAATCAGTGTATTTTGACCTGTTGTAGCAACCTTACCTGATGTGTCGGCCAGCCCAAGAAAATGATTAGCCCAAAATGGTAACGAAAGTAAATATACAAAAAAGAAAAACCACAAACAGGCATGGCCGAATTAAATAGACAACACAAAACAAAGGCAGGCAGAGATGTTTCTGGACACCTCGCTCTTACAGATTGACTATCATCTCTAATTGCCCACACCCCTGACCAGGTTGCTGCTGCCCCCTAGGGATGGAATATAGAAGTGGTAGAGTAGTGTTTACTGTTACCTAAACTACCTAACCTATTCCATCAAACACAATACACAGAACACAAACGCACACACAATCTGATGGGTGCTGTGGGATAAACACAAAACCAGGAGGAACTAAACTCAATTGAGGAAGGCAGGAATTAAGGTCATGCAGAAGATGTGACTTGGCCAGCACAGTATTGGAAGGATGCTTCTTGGCCACCTGAGAACTTCTGACACTGGGTATAAGACATGACCCATGCAAGTAGTAGACAAAAAAACAAAACATGAATACATTTATAAATCAACCAAGACATCTGGAAATGTATATTAGATGATAAAACCGTAAAGCGCCGATAATATCTGCAGATAAGAGAAACTCTAACTGGGTATAGTTACACCTGCACTCCCAATGACATTAGCCCAAAAGTATGCCTTTAACCGTATTTTTACTCTCATTATTTGCATTTCTCACCCTAGTAATAGAAGTCAGGCCCTGGTTAATATCCCTGGGCGAACTGATAAACTAGAGCCTGTGTTCTAACGTCTGGCTGTCAGGCTTGTCAAGGCGATACATTAGGTTACCTGGGGGGCCACAGAGTGGTATGAGAAAAAGGTCTGGTATTGCACGGTCTCCTGCGGCCGCAGGTACACATGGGGGCAAGCGTGCCCACTTTGAGGTGGAACACATCGACCTCGAGGGGGGGTCAAGGCTTTAGTCAGCACCTTGATATGCTTCCACTCGTCGCAGTCTGTTATGACACTGAACAAAGAGAAGGGGGGTTGAGAGAGAGAGTGTTTTAAGAGATAAAGGGAATAGGGAAGGAGGAGAGAAGTGTGTAGGAAAAGTGTGGGAGATACAGAGTTTGAGTTATTGATATATATATATATATAGAGAGAGAGATGAGCATCCAGTCATCACACTTTCAAAGGCCCACCTCATATCGGTGTGCTGCATTTCTTTGAATTACACACGGCAGGATTGGTAAACGGCAGACAAATCATTGTAAATCTTTAACCCTCTTTGCGAAATGGATTCCCATGGTGAGAGTAAAAAAAGTTGACACATACTGACGATATAGGGAAGTTATTTTCTTTGAATGCACAAATTTCATGTGCAGTTGAATTCGGAGGTTTACATATACTTAGGTTGGAGTCATTAAAACCTGTTTTTCAACCACTCCACACATTTCTTGTTAACAAACTATAGTTTTGGTAAGTCGGTTAGGACATCTACTTTGTGCATGACAGAAGTCATTTTTCCAACAATTGTTTACAGACAGATTATTTCACTTATAATTCACTGTATCGCAATTCCAGTGGGTCAGAAGTTTACATACATTAAGTTGACTGTGTCTTTAAACAGCTTGGAAAATTCCAGAAAATGATGGCATGGCTTTAGAAGCTTCTGATAGGTTAATTGACATCATTCTAGTCAATTGGAGGTGTACCTGTGGATGAATTTCAAGGCCTACCTTCAAACTCAGTGCCTCTTTGCTTGACATCATGGGGAAATCAAATGAAATCAGCCAAGACCTTAGAAAAATAATTGTAGACCTCCACAAGTCTGGTTCATCCATGGGAGCAATTTCCAAATGCCTGAAGGTACTACGTTAATCTGTACAAACAATAGTACGCAAGTATAAACACCATGGGACCACGCAGCAGTCATACCGCTCAGGAAGGAGATGCGTTCTGTCTCCTAGAGATGAAGGTACTTTGGTGCATAAAGTGCAAATCAATCCCAGAACAACAGCAAAGGACCTTGCGAAGATGCTGGAGGAAACAGTTACAAAACTATCTATATCCACTGTAAAACGAGTCCTATATCGACATAACCTGAAAGGCCGCTCAACAAGGAAGATGCCACTGCGCCATCAAAGAAGCCAGACTATGATTTGCAACAGCACATCGGGACAAAGATCGTACTTTTTGGAGAAATGTCCAAAATGTGCCATAATGACCGTCATTATGTTTGTAGGAAAAAGAGGGAGGCTTGCAAGCCGAAGAACACCATCCCAACCGTGAAACACGGGGGTTGCAGCATCATGTTGTGGGGGTGCTTTGCTGCAGGAGGGACTGGTGCACATCACAAAATAGATGGGATCATGAGGGAGGAAAATTACGTGGATATATTGAAGCAACATCTCAAGACATCAGTCAGGAAGTTAAAGCTTGGTCGCAAATGGGTCTTCCAAATGAACAATGACCCCAAAGTTGTTGCAAAATGGCTTAAGGACAACAAAGTCAAGGTATTGGAGTGGCCATCACAAAGCCCTGACCTCAATCCTATAGAAAATGTATGGGCAGAACTGAAAAAGCGTGTGCGAGCAAGGAGGCATACAAACCTGACTCAGTTATACCAGCTCTGTCAGGAGGAATGGGCCAAAATTCACACAACTTATTGTGGGAATATTGTGGAAGGCTACCCGAAACGTTTGACCCAAGTTAAACAATTTAAAGGCAATGCTAGGAATGATGTGAATGTGATGAATTAAATAAAATCTCAAATAAATCATTCTCTCTACTATTATTCTGACATTTCAGATGCTTAAAATAAAGTGGTGATCCTAACTGACCTAAGACAGGGAATTTTTACTTGGATTAAATGTCAGGAATTGTGAAAAAGTTGCCGTACCAGGCGTGGTGATACAGCCCGACAGGATGCTCTCGATTGTGCACCAACCTCCAGTTGATGTGGATAGAGGTGTGCTCCCTTTCCTGTTTCCTGAAGTCCACGATCATCTCTTTTGTTTTTGACTAGTGTGTGTAGATAATTGGAGAGACAAAACTTCACACAAACCTTTTGGTGAAATATACAGTAAATAGAATGTGTGTGTGTGGGTGTGACTGTGCATGCTTCAGTAGGAGATGAAAGGGTGTCGAGAGAGAGAGCGAGATGCCTGGGGAGCTCTAAGCAGCATCACCTCCCATTCTGTTCTACTTGCCTGCAGCGATGGTTGGGCCCGGTGAGGCCTAGCAAGCTAGCGGAGCCATGCAAAATGGATGGCAACAGGTAAATAACGTGTTCTCTCAGTCTCCACAGAGAGAACCACAAGGCTTCCCCACGGCACCAAACATCAAAGCCATGTGCCTGCCTTTCTCTGTCCTCTCTCTCAAACAATCAACTCTGGAGTGAGGTAATATCAGTTCATGATCTCTCATCTGTCTTTGTTTGGAGAAAGAAGGGCGAACGACAGATCTCGCTTCCTTCTGGAGACAAACTTGTCTAACAGCCGTTGAAATATAGATGAATCCATCCAGTAAATTAATTAGTAGTGCTCCAATGCACCACCTGTGACATATCAATCAACACTACAGGCTCCGTGACACAGATGCCTGATTCATAACACAGGGTAGAGCTGGGACGATACACCGAAAATTATCGATACCAACCAAACCAACCATTTATCGTAGACATTTGTTCATTGGGATAAGAAGGCCATGCTAGAGAAATGTGAAGTTTGAAATTAAATAAGTCTGCTTATATGGGTGATTGTTAATGGGACAATTTACAGGTAACTGCTAAAATAAAGGAAACACAAAGTGAGTAAACCTCTACGTGATTGGTGCACCCCCCCCCCCCCCCCCTCTCCCCCTCCCCCTGTTGAGCTAACGTAGGCTATTGTGATTAGCATGAGGTTGTAAGTAACAAACAAAAAAATCCCAGGACATAGACATATCTGATTGGAGGGATGCGGCATCATTTGTCACCAACAAAGTCCGTCATTTGGTGGTTTGTTGATGGAAGACGCTGTCTCAGGCGCCACTCCAGAATCTCATAAGTGTTTAATTGGGTTGAGATCTGGTGACTGAGACAGCCATGGCATATGGTTTACATTGTTTTCATGCTCATCAAACCATTCAGTGACCACTCGTGCCCTGTGGATGGGGGCATAGTCATCTTATGGAGGCATATTCTCCTACAGCTGAGCCGTGAAGTAGACAATTATTGTTTTAGGAAAGTAAAAACCAATAAAACAGACTGAAGTTTTTAATATGCTACACATCAAAACACAGCTATATATATTTTTTTTGTTATTTATTTTGTTTTTAAAGACACGTAACTGTGGATCATTTGGCCAATATAGCTTGTTTATTGATGGCACTGGCAGTGCACAGTTGGAGGTTTCGTTCTCTCTCTACTCTCGGCTCTGAATGGGTCTCTCGGATCCGAACCAGCCCCGGTCTGTTTGGGTCTGTCTGTTCCTTTTCGGAATGGGTCCAACTGTCCTCGGTTCCATTCAAAGCATATTTATGCATATTGGAAAGCCACGGATCCAACTTTTTGGACCCATGAATGACTCTACACTGGGGGTCTGCCATCCTGTTGTTTATGGCTATGGCCTTGGCCTAACACACCTGAAAAATATAATGAATGTTTCACTAAGATCCTAAAGCTGAGTGGGGTGTGTTGGGTTGGGGCTTGTGATGAACGAGTAGACTCATTGTCCCTGTGGTTATATCTGCGGGGATGATGGGTTTAGGATCATTAAATGTTGTGTGGCTGAAGGGTGGTGGGCGGGTTAAATAAAGAGATACAATACCTTAAAATCCATAAATGTATAATCATTGTGCAATTTAAATAGGCTACAGTACATTGAGGTTTGTCTTTCATTATTTTAGGCTATCTGGTATTAGTGAAAAAACCTAGGCTTCAGGGCTTAACTGTACGAGCGCCAAATAGCCTACACATCCAATCGCCAAATAATGCTGAAAAAGAACGGAAATCGAAGTTTAATTCAATAAGACAAAAGCTGCGAATGGAGAGAAAATAAAGAGAAGGGAGAGCCAGAAAAGTAATATTTGGAAAATATTTGGTGAAGTGGTAAAAGAGGATGATAGCAGTGCCGGCTATGTTATCTGCGATGATTGTGAGGCACTATGGACCCATTTCTGTGTTTGAAAACATTTCTGCACAAGGCTGATGCACTCAATTTGGTGGCAGAACATAGGGGAGTTCTTATTGAACATCAGCAAAAAAGCCTCAATTTACATGTTGCTTAAGAGTGCTTTTCAGACTACTTTTGGATTATAATTGGATTTTAAGGCTCGTATGAATGTCCTGTTTAATATAATGTGTGTGTCAATATCGCAAATCAACTGCATTAAACTTAAAAAACACTTCAACCAGTAAAATGGCTCTTTGGTTACCTTTTGCTACAGCCTATGTCTATGAGCATTAGCATTCTCGTTAACAACTGCTGTATCCAAAATAGTTATTTTGCAAAGATCATAACCTAATGTAATCTTAGCAACTTTTCAAGCAAGCGTCAAAACATTGTAAGCGTATGAGAAGCCCCAAAAAGTTATGTTTTGAAGTAATAAAAACGTAAATCTAGGCTATGTTGAATGCAGTGGAAGCTGCTAGTGTTGACCTGATTAAAGACCTTGAGGTGTAGTGTTGTTATTGTCAAAGCATCCCAGAAATGCATTGAGTTCATCTGGAAGATCACGGCTGGGTCTTTCTTTGTAATCTGCAATGGACTGTAACCTCTAGGTAAACTCCAGGTAACTGCACCCTTCCCCCCCTAGAGGGTACGCTCATGCTCAACTGTGAACGTTGACCAATACCAGGTTTTCTCAGGCAGAGAGCACACATTCATTTATTTAGTGCCCAACTACAGTAGTAGTGTATGGCGGCATCGACAATGATTCACACATGGTAATGGGAGAGTGGTAGAAGCAATTGCTCACTGTGAGGAGTAGAGTGAGTGCCAATTCCAAGCAGCGGTCTGCCGGTCTTTGCATTCGCTGCCAATAGCAGAGATCGTATTTCCAAAAAACAAAGGCCTCAAAGAGAGATTGTTTTATAATATGCGGTTATGCGGTCTGGCAGATTCCAGATAGAATCACAGCAAGCAGATGATTGAGGCTCTAATTAAAACAAACCGTTAGAATGAATTAAATTGTTGCTCTCAGTCTTCTTTGCTACAATTTGGAGCATTTCACTCATGTTTGGCAACATCCGCTTCAGGGAAAGTTTACTTTCTAATGTCGAAATTTCACAGACACCCTTTTACTGTGAAGCTCGGAAATTATGCGTTGCAGAGTAGAGCGGTCGTAGCGTACTTCAGAAAGTGTGAGATTGGCAATTAAGCTGCTTTTTCACAGTGTGACATCTCTGTGGGCTCTGAGATTTTAGTGGGAATTGAAACCACTTTCTGCTACTCTGCATCCTTCAGAGCTCCAACTCTTTCATCAACAGCTGATAATAGCAACCCTACCCGATGAGATAGGGTTGCCATGCAAACAGACAACGACAGACGCAGTTGCATAGATTAATGGCCGAGGTGTCTCTCCCTTCCCCAACGCAAATCTTCTGCCATCCATCTTGTTGTGTCACCTCCGCCATGACGGAATCCGACCAAATGATACATTTAAGTGTCACATGTTGTCTGAGTTATAATTCCACTGTAGTTAAAAGATAGAGACTGAAACAAATGTGAACGATAATGAAGGCCAGTGATGAAGATGCATCTAGAGACTTGCTGACGCCGAAGCCCAGCGTGAAGGCTCAATACATTGTCTGGATGGATTGCCATATATGACTTACTCCACATTTTGTTGTGGAATTCCTGAATTCAAAACTGACATATCAACACACAATACCCCATAATGATAAAGTGAAAACATGTTTATTTTGGTACATTAATTGAAAATAAAATACAGAAATATCAAATTTTCGTAAGTATTCACACCCCCTGAGTCAGTACTTTGTAGAAGAGTTTTCCACCACTGGATTGTGCAAAATTGACCCATTATTCTTTTCAAAATTCTCCAAGCTCTATCAAATCGGTTGTTGATCACTGTTAGACAACCATTTTCAAGTCTATTTAAGTAAAACTGTAACTCGGCCACTTAGGAACATTCACTGTCTTCTTGGTAAGCAACTCCAGTGTAGATTTGGCCTTTAGTTTTAGGTTATTGTTCCGCTGAAAGTTGAGTTAATCTCCCAGTGTCTGGTGGAAAGCAGATAAGAAAGTTTTCCTCTAGGATTTTGCCTGTGCTTAGCTCCATTCAGTAAATGTTTTATCCTGAAAAACTCCCCAGTCCTCAACAATGACAAGCATACCCATAACATGATGCAGCCATCATAACAAACTATGCTTGAAAATATTGTAGGTCTCCCGAGTAGCTCAGTGGTCGAGGGTATTGCTTCGCAGTGATAGCTGTGCCACTAGAGATCCTGATTCGAGTCCAGGCTCCAGCCGGCTGCAACAGGGAGACCAGACCCATGGGGCGGTGCACAATTGGCCCAGCGTCGTCCGGGTTAGGAGAGGGTTGGCTGGCAGGGATGTTCCTGTCCCACTCCTGTGGCGGGCCGGTCGCAATGCACGCTGACACAGTCGCCAGATGTACAGTGTTTCTTCCAATACATTGGTACAGCTGGCTTCCGGGTTAAGCGGGCGTTGTGTCAAGAAGCAGTGCGGCATGGCTGGGTTGTGTTTCAGAGAACGCACGGCTCTCAACCTTCGCCTCTCCCGAGTCCGTACGGGAGTTGCAGCAATGGAACAAGACTCTAACTACCAATTGGATCCCACTGGGGAGAAAAATGGGTATATAAAAAAATATATCCTTTGTACTCAGTGATGGGTTATATATATTGGATTTGTCCCAAACGTTGCGTCACATTTTATTTTGCAGTATTACTTTACCTTGTTGCAAGCTGGGACGGCAGTGTAGCCTAGTGGTTAGAGTGTTGGACTAGCAACTGAAAGTTCAACTCCCTGAACCGACAAGGTACAAATCTGTCATTCTGCCCCTGAACAAGGCAGTTAACCCACTGTTCCTAGGCCGTCATTGAAATTAGAACTTGTTCTTAACTGACTTGCCTAGTTAAATAAAGGTAAAATAAAAAACAGCATCCATGTTTTGGAATATATTTTATTCTATACAGGCTTTTTTCTTTTTACTAGTATTCTGGTCTTTGTGATTGAATCTGTGTTTGAGAGTCACTGCTCGACTGAGGGACCTTACAGATTATTGCATGTGTGGGGTAGATATGAGGTAGTCATTAAAAAATAATGTTAAACTATTATGGACGCAACTTATTATGTGACTTTTTAAGCACATTTTTTATCCTGAACTTGTTTAGGCTGCCATAAAAAATGGGTTGAATACTTATAGACTCAAAACATTTCAGCTTTTCCTTTTTAATTAATTTGTCAATTCCACTTTGGGATATTGTGTGTAGGCCAGTAACAACAACTCTTCATTTTATGCATTTTAAATCCAGGCTTTAACACAACAAAATGTGGAAGAAGTAGTCAATGGCTGTGAATACTTTCTGACGGCACTGCAGCCGACGTGAGTAAAACGTTTAAACGTGTTAACCCTCGCAAGGCTGCAGGCCTAGATGGCATCCCCAGCCGCGTCCTCAGAGCATGCGCAGACCAGCTGGCTGGTGTGTTTACGGACATATTCAATCAATCCTTATCCCAGTCTGCTGTTCCCACATGCTTCAAGAGGGCCACCATTGTTCCTGTTCCCAAGAAAGCTAAGGTAACTGAGCTAAACGACTACCGCCCCGTAGCACTCACTTCCGTCATCATGAAGTGCTTTGAGAAACAAGGACCATATCACCTCCACCCTACCTGACACCCTAGACCCACTCCAATTTGCTTACCGCCCCAGTAGGTCCACAGACGCCGCAATCGCAACCACACTGGACACTGCCCTAACCCATCTGGACAAGAGGAATACCTATGTGAGAATGCTGTTCATCGACTACAGCTCAGCATTTAACACCATAGTACCCTCCAAACTCATCATCAAGCTCAAGACCCTGGGTCTCGACCCCGCCCTGTGCAACTGGGTACTGGACTTCCTGACGGGCCACCCCCAGGTGGTGAGGGTAGGTAACAACATTTCCACCCTGCTGATCCTCAACACTGGGGCCCCACAAGGGTGCGTTCTGAGCCCTCTCCTGTACTCCCTGTTCACCCACGACTGCGTGGCCATCCACGCCTCCAACTCAATCATCAAGTTTGCGGACGACACTACAGTGGTAGACTTGACAACGACGAGACGGCCTACAGGGAGGAGGTGAGGGCCCTCGGAGTGTGGTGTCAGGAAAATAACCTCACACTCAACTTCAACAAAACAAAGGAGATGATTGTGGACGTCAGGAAACAGCAGAGGGAGAACCCCCCTATCCACATCAACGTGACAGTAGTGGAGAGGGTAGTAAGTTCCTCGGCGTACACATCACGGACAAACTGAATTGGTCCACCCACACAGACAGCGTTGTGAAGAAGGCGCAGCAGCGCCTCTTCAACCTCAGGAGGCTGAAGAAATTTGGCTTGTCACCAAAAGCACTCACAAACTTCTACAGATGCACAATCGAGAGCATCCTGTCGGGCTGTATCACTGCCTGGTACGGGAACTGCTCCACCCACAACCGTAAGGCTCTCCAGAGGGTAGCGAGGTCTGCTCAATGCATCACCGGGGGCAAAATACCTGCCCTTCAGGACACCTACACCACCCGATGTCACAGGAAGGCCATAAAGATCATCAAGGACAACAACCACCCTGCTATCATCCAGAAGACAAGGTCAGTACATCAAAGCAGGGACCGAGAGACTGAAAAACAGCTTCTATTTCAAGGCCATCAGACTGTTAAACAGCCTCAACTAACATTGAGTGGCTGCTGCCAACATACTGACTCAACTCCAGCCACTTTAATAATGATAATTGATATAAGTTTTTTTTTATCACTAGCCACTTTAAACAATGCCACTTAATATAATGTTTACATACCCTACATTACTCATCTCATATGTATATGTATATACTGTACTCTATATCATCCACTGCATCTTGCCATCTTTATGTAATACATGTCTCACTAGCCACTTTAAACAATGCCACTTATTATAATGTTTACATACCCTACATTACTCATCTCATATGTATATGTATATACTGTACTCTATATCATCTACTGCATCTTGCCATCTTTATGTAATACATGTATCACTAGCCACTTTAAACTATGCCACTTTATGTTTATATACCCTACATTACTCATTTCATATGTATATGTATATACTGTACTCTGTACCATCTCCTGCATCTTGCCTATGCCGTTCTGTACCATCACTCATTCATATATCTTTATGTACATATTCTTTATCCCTTTACACTTGTGTGTGTGTAAGGTAGTAGTTGTGGTATTGTTAGGTTAGATTACTTGTTGGTTATTACTGCATTGTCTGAACTAGAAGCACAAGCATTTCGCTATACTCGCATTAATATCTGCTAACCATGTGTATGTGACAAATACAATTTGATCTGATTTGATTTCATCTCACAGGAGAGAGCCCCACGGAATACTCAAGAACTGATCTGGGACCCAAGCGGGTCCGGATCCAGAATTCTAATATTGTCAAGGGTCTCGTATGTGCAATTTTAACAAATTTGTCCATAAGGGCTTGTACAGATCCGAACGCGACTGCTTCAGTAGATAGAGAGAGAGACATTGAATAATTCAAGCTGCTGCTCTTGCTTTCATGAGTGGAGTGTGGCGGTGTGTAGCTTTTTGTTATTGGCCAATCATAAGTCATCAAATCGGCGATAGGCTACAGTCGTAGAGCCTCCGTGTGTGGCAAAAATTAGGAGATATCTAATCAATGGAAGATGGAATTAAAATGACGAAATTAAAAGTTAAAGGAGAAAGATAGGCTGCAACGACCAAGAGCCAACAGGCAGGCTGCTACTTAATATTCTGAATGGAGTTGTTGTTATTTGTAACTGTAGGATGAGAAAGCTCATGCACTGCAGTCTAAATTAGCCTAGCTAGCTAACGTTATCTAACTAGCTTAAATAGCTAGTTAGGAACTACATAAGCATATTTGATGATAAATAACATAGTTATGGCATCTATTAGTCTACTATAGTGCGAATCAGCTTTTTGGTTGGATGCTGTCTCTCATCTCTTCCCTCCGTGTTCCCGTGTCACCTGCTCACAGTTCGATCCCTCACCGGCCTTCTAGAGTGGCACTTCTCTCTTCCTCCTCTCGTGCCTTATCAGCTCCAATTAATAAAGGCTGTGAGACTGATGAAAACGATAATCGATATAAGTAATGTTAATGTGTGAATTAAATTGTCATGTTTGGGTTGATTCTAGAGTTAATAAAGAGCTATGAATTATGAAATGTTTTTTTTTTATACTGTAAGTTTGATCTGTTCAAGGAGGAGTGACAGGGGTGCAAGAAGATGCCTGGGGGTAGGGGTACTGCGCAGCAGCAAAAAAACAATGTCCATACTACAGGACTAGTAATGGCCCAGTTACTACTTTTTTGAAATTCTTTTGAAGGGGTGCTGCAGCACCCTCAGCAGCCCTACTTCCCGCCGCTATGCTCCTATCATACAGTTTTGAGGTGTGGTGATTAGTTTAGAGAATGCACGTGAAGTTTTATGCCTTTTGTTTTAATTATTTGGGCCACTTGAAAGAAAAAAAGCTGTTTGGAAACTTTGTTCATGGAGTCATTGGTAAACAGATCTCCTGATGTATGTTTGTATGTCATAGAGGTATGTTCTATGCTATTAAGACTTTACTGTGAAGACCATGTATTTGATAGTTGTATTCTCATTCTAATAAATCAGATTATTTTAAATGTATACAAATGGTAGTCCTAATATTTCAGAGTAATATTTCTTGAATTAATATTTGGTGAATGGTTTGATGGTAAATGTTATTCACATAGCATATATGCTTGGCCTCTTAACTGTGCAGTTCTGAGCTAAGGTTAAATCAATCATTTAATGCCGGGACATGGATCTCGAGACATTAGCTCTTTGTCTTTCAGCCTCTTAATAATTGCACAAAGGTAAATCTAGACACGTGCAATTTATAGTATTCCGAGTGGTGATGCGAGGCTTGCTACCTTGACTAGACCCATTGGATTTGCCTATGGGCCTATAGCATCCACATGATAATGGAGTCAGATTGAAGATTATGGTCAAATTCCTTCTACACTTATTCTAGACTTACTCATCCCCAGTTGAAGTGGATTTTCACTAATCTACTGTCACGCCCTGACCATAGAGAGCTGTTTATTATCTATGTTGGTTGGGGTGTGATAGTGACTAGGGTGGGTCAACTAGGTGATTAATGATTTATGTTGGCCTGGTATGATTCAGAGACAGCTGTTTATCGTTGTCTCTGATTGGGGATCATATTTAGGCAGCCATTTCCTCATTGTGCTTTGTGGGATCTTGTCTACGGATAGTTGCCTGTGTGCTTGTTTGTTTTGGTTGGTGAGTTTCTATTAATTAAAATATGTTGAACTCTATGCACGCTGCGCCTTGGTCCAATCATTTCGACGAGCGTGACAGAAGATCCCACCAACAACTGATCAAGCAGCGTGCCCGGGAGATAATGGCATCCTGGTCTGTGGAGGAGATTAGGGAGAGAACATCCTGGTTTTGGGAAGACATAATAGCAGGAGAGAATTGCCTGCCATGGAGGCATGTGGAAGCAGTGAAGGAGGGACAGCGACAATGTTGGGGAGGTGGGGCACATGGAGCAGTCGGCGGACCTGAGGAGTGAACCAGAGCCAGTCCGGGAGAAGAAGGAGAATTTGGAGGGGAGAGTTGTTGAGTTGGTGGAGGGTGCACGGATTTGGAATAAAGAAACGTGTTGTCAGTTTGGTACCACCTGAGTCAGCTCCCTGTACTCGTCCTGAGAAGTGTGTTAAAGTTCCGGAACAATTGATGCCGGCTATACACACCAGGTCTCCAGTGCACCTTCACAACCCAGTGTGTCCTGTGCGCTTTCCCAGTCAGGTGTGTCCTGTTCCTGTTCCTCGCACTCGCCCTGAGGTGCATGTCACCAGCCCGGTGCCACTTGTACTGGTCCCACACATCAGGCCTCCAGTGCGCCTCCACAGTCCAGTAAGTCCTGTGCCTCTTCCCTGCACTTGCCCTGAGGTGCATGTCATCAGCCCGGTGACACGTGTACCGGTCCCACGCATCAGGCCTCCAGTGAGCCTCCACAGTCCAGAGCTTCCGGTGACAGTTCCCAGTCCAGAGCTTCCGGCAACGGTTCCCGATCCAGAGCTTCCAGCAACGGTTCCCAGTCCAGAGCTTCCGGCGACGGTCTACAGTCCGGAACCTCCTGAGACGGTCTACAGTCCGGAACCTCCTGAGACGGTCTACAGTCCGGAACCTCCTGAGACGGTCTACAGTCCGGAACCTCCTGAGACGGTCGGCAGTCCGGAACCTCCTGAGACGGTCGGCGGTCCGGGTCCTCCAGCGACGGTCGGTGGTCCGGAGCCTTCAGCAGGGGTTCTCAGTCCAGAGCCACCTGCGACAATCTACAGTCCGGCATCGGAACTGCCCCCCGACGGTAGATGCCCACCCGGACCCTCTCCTATTGAGTCAGGTTTTGCGGTCGGAGTCCTCACCTTTGGGGGGGGGGGGGGGGGGTACTGTCATGCCCTGACCATAGAGAGCTGTATATTCTCTATGTTGGTTGGGGCGTGATAGTGACTAGGGTGGGTCATCTAGGTGATTAATGATTTATGTTGGCCTGGTTCCTAATCAGAGACAGCTGTTTATCGTTCTCTCTGATTGGGGATCATATTTAGGCAGCCATTTCCTCATTGTGCTTTGTGGGATCTTGTCTATGGATAGTTGCCTGTGTGCACACCAGTAGATTCACGTTTCGGTTGGTGAGTTTCTATTAATTAAAATATGTTGAACTCTATGCACGCTGCGCCTTGGTCCAATCATTTCGACGAGCGTGACATCTACAATATTATATAGTGAAGACATTCAGATTGAATGGAATGGCCTATGTATTAAGTAAACATCTGGGATCGATAACAAAGGCTATCCGGATGGCCTTTCTGTGAATCTTTCGTTACTCTCTTTCAGTATGTTCCCGCCAGCCAATTCTTCTATGATTGATAATGGTCCCTCACTAGGGCCTGAGATGTAGGTTAAGGCTACATGATATGACGAGTAACGACAGTCACAACAAACGACCCGGCGGTTAACTACGACGGTAAATAGCTTAATCATATATATTAATGTACTATAATTATAATTAGGACAATCTGATTATGACCAGTGTTATAGTAATTTGAAGTGACATCGACAACAGCTCTTTTCACCCTTCTGAGTCATATTTAATTCCACGCAATTGAATCACCCTGGTGTTGGATCTAGATGAACCATCCTCCCTGTGAAATGGAAGCAGGGGTGTATTCAGCAATGTGAAACCTGAACATTGAAATATGAAAAAGATGATTTCCTATTCTACATGACTGTCACGTTCTGACCTCTATTTCCATTGTTTTGTATTTATTTAGTATGGTCAGGGCGTGAGTTGGGTGGGCAGTCTGTTTGTTTTTCTATGTTTTGGGGCATTTCTATGTTTTCGGCCTAGTATGGTTCTCAATCAGAGGCAGGTGTCATTAGTTGTCTCTGATTGAGAATCATACTTAGGTAGCTTGGGTTGCACTGTTTGTTTGTGGGTGATTGTCTATGTTGATGGCTTGTTTCAGCACAGTCCATATGATTAGCTTCACGGTTGTTATTTTGTTTACTGGTTTTGTATAGTGTTCAGTGTTCACTACTTTCTTTATTAAAGATTGACCATGGACACTTACCACGCCGCGTATTGGTCCTCAGATCCATCTCGCCTCTCCTCTTCAGATGAAGAGGAGGACGGCCGTGACAGAATCACCCACCTACCAAGGACCAAGCGGCGTGGTAGAAAACAGCGACGACAGCAGCAGCAGCAACAACAGCGGCCGGTATCACAGGACTCCTGGACATGGGAGGAGATACTGAACGGAGAGGGACCCTGGGCACAGGCTGGGGAATATCGCCGCCCCAAAGCAGAGCTGGAGGCAGCAAAAGCTGAGCGGCGGCGATATGAGGAGGCAGCACGGCAGTGCGACAGGTATGAGAGACAGCCCCAAAAACATTTTTGGGGGGGGCACACGAGGGGTGGAGCTAAGCCAGGTAGCAGACCTGCGCTCACTCCTCGTGCTTATTATAAGCAGCGCGATACTGGGCAGGCACCGTGTTATGCGGTTAAGCGCACGGTGGTTATAGCCCGGTGCGCTATAGGACAGCCCCCCGAGAGTGTCATGCGAGTGCGGGATTATGGTACCTGCTCAGCGGGTCTGGTCGCCGGTACGCAGTTTTGGTCCAGGGTATCCTGCGCCGGCTCTGCGTGCTGTGTCTCCGGGGCGCTGGGAGGGTGCAGTGCGTCCTCTGCCTGCGCTCCGCTCTTGCCGGGCGAATGTGGGAATGGAGCCTAAGGGAGAGGTGCGTGTAGTAAGCACTAGATCTCCCGTGCTTACCCACAGCCCGGTTCAACCTGTGCCTGCACTCTGGAGGGTCCGGGCTAGAGTGGTTATCCAGCCTGGGGAAGTGGGGCCAAGGTTGCGCACCAGAGCTCCAGTGCTCCCCCACAGCCCGGTCCTTCAGGTGCCTCTTCCTAACCCCAAGCCTCCTGAAGGTCTCCCCAGCCTGGTGGTTCCTGTGGCAGCCCCACGCACCAGGCTGTCTCTCTGTCTCCTCCCTGCCGGAGTCTCCCGCCTGTCCGGCGCCGCTGCCGGAGTCTCCCGCCTGTCCGGCGCCGCTGCCGGAGTCTCCCGCCTGTCCGGCGCCGCTGCCGGAGCCTCCCGCCTGTCCGGCGCCGCTGCCGGAGCCTCCCGCCTGTCCGGCGCCGCTGCCGGAGCCTCCCGCCTGTCCGGCGCCGCTGCCGGAGCCTCCCGCCTGTCCGGCGCCTCTGCCGGAGCCTCCCGCCTGTCCGGCGCCTCTGCCGGAGCCTCCCGCCTGTCCGGCGCCTCTGCCGGAGCCTCCCGCCTGTCCGGCGCCGGAGCCCCTCTGCCCAGAGCCGCTGCCGCACCTCTGTCCCGAGCAGCTGTCCCTCTGTCCCGAGCTGTCCCTCTGTCCCGAGCAGCTGCCCCACCTCTGTCCCGAGCTGCCCCTCTGTCCCAAGCAGCCCCTCTGTCCCGTGGGGTCATTGAGTAGGGTGGCCATGGTGAGAAAGCCACGGAGGCGGACAATAAGGCGGACTAAGACAATGATGAAGTGGAGTCCGCGTCCCGCGCCAGAGCCGCCACCGCGGACAGAAGACCACCCAGACCCTCCCCTATAGGTCAAGGTTTTGTGGCCGGAGTCCGCACCTTTGGGGGGGGGGGGGGGGGGGTACTGTCACGTTCTGACCTCTATTTCCGTTGTTTTGTATTTATTTAGTATGGTCAGGGCGTGAGTTGGGTGGGCAGTCTGTTTGTTTTTCTATGTTTTGGGGCATTTCTATGTTTTCGGCCTAGTATGGTTCTCAATCAGAGGCAGGTGTCATTAGTTGTCTCTGATTGAGAATCATACTTAGGTAGCCTGGGTTGCACTGTTTGTTTGTGGGTGATTGTCTATGTTGATGGCTTGTTTCAGCACAGTCCATATGATTAGCTTCACGGTTGTTATTTTGTTTACTGGTTTTGTATAGTGTTCAGTGTTCACTACTTGCTTTCTTTATTAAAGATTGACCATGGACACTTATCACGCCGCGTATTGGTCCTCAGATCCATCTCGCCTCTCCTCTTCAGATGAAGAGGAGGACGGCCGTGAGAATCATCTGTTCTACACAAATACATGTCTACCTGAACGTTCTGTAACATTGAGCAGTTCGAGGAGGCCCAGGCCTGTCTCGTGTTTTGCTGCTGCTATAAGCCGTCTGTGGAGAGGAGACTAATTGTAAAGAGAGTGCCAGAGGGCTCAATTCTACTGGATTAATTGATCTCATTGTTGTGTGTCCAACGATGAGATCAATCACAATGGCCCTCGCTACTCTTTGCTCCATAGGCACTGTGTAAGTATAGAAATGTAATCACTTGAAAGGGCAAAGCCACTCAGATACAACAATTTGATGCACCCTTATGGGTACACTCAATATGGGTATCTCTGTTTCTATACAGAGAAGTGCTTCTTTTTAGGCCTTCAGCAGGTCTGTGTTTACTTATTCTGGGGCAGCAAGTAGCCTAGCAGTTAAGTGCATTGTCTAGAAAGTCAAACGGTCCCTGAGCCAGCCAGGTGGAAAAATCTGGCATTCTGCCCTTGAAGAAGGCAGTTAACGGGTGCCGATGACGTGGACGTCGATTAAGGCAGCACCTTGCACCTTTCTTATTCAGAGGGGTTGCGTTAAATGCAGAAGACACATTTTGGTTGAATGCATTCAGTTGTTCAACTGACTAGGTATCCCTTTCCCTATTCCATTTCTCACTTATTAAAAAAGTATAAGTTTACTTATTCAAATTCTCTAGATTCGGGGGTTCCAGGCAGGTAACATTCCATTCATATTAAAGGGGGTAAGGGGTGGTTTTGGTATGTTTAACCTTAGAGGGTAGACTTGTGGTACCAGCGTAATTACATTACTCTGAAACATTTTTATCTGTGCCCTTAACCTTACAAATATTTGGGGGAAGAGACATTTCCTACATGTTGGTTTTGGGAGGAGTTCAGGAGGCCTCTCTCACTCTCTCATGCTGCAGTCCTGCCAGGGCTTATCCGTCTGCTGCAGATGAGGAGTGTTGAAAAGGTCTGGAGATGGACCTAGCAACTCTTTTCTCCCAATTTGACCACATACCATCAGAACTTTGGTCTTTCAGTAAACTAATAATAGTTTTGTGAATGATTGAGTAGACCTGATTGCATATATAATTACTATTTAATTAATAACATGACAATCCATGCTCGCGATAATTAAAAGCAATACAATTTTATATTTTATATATTTTCATTGAAGAATGAGTCTGCCAGTCACCCTGTTTCCAATAAAGGCCAATTCTGATGACTTCCCAGCGAGCTGTAGGAAAGACATGATTAATTGCATGCATGAATGAAAGCCATAAAATTAGAACACAGTGCCTTTCAGAAGCATACAGCAATGTAGACATTTTGATTAACCAAAATCCAGATGACACACAACACACATGGGTGTCAGGCTGTTTCTGCTCTCTAGCTAACTCCTTATGGAATTTCATGCCATGTTTGGCTTGACAATGACAGCAATGGAGTTAGCAATAGCAAACGGATCTGGGACCAGGCTTACATACAACACAGGTACTACCAATCATCATATGATGTAACAATACAGCTGCTGATAACACATCCCCAACAAAGCAATAAGAATTTAAAATTTAAAAAAAATATTAAAAAGCAAAGCCATAACTGTTTCGGACACCCCCCCCCCCCCCCCCCCTTCTCTCAACTTTTTGGTCTTCTCGCTCTTGCCACCTCTATCTTTCTTTGTCTCTCTTTCCTTCTGTCTTTTTTTCCTCGCTTTCTCTCCAGCGCCTCTCTTTTTTAGTCTCTCTATTCTCTCTCTTCCACTTAGAGAATCACGCATCATAGAGGGTACTGTGCAGAGAGAGTGAAGTCCACTAGAGCCCCTTACAAAACAGAACACTCTCTACCACGTCCATCTGTCTTGGCACTAGGTACAATCCAGCAGCTCTTCTTCAAACACGCTAATGACCATCTCTCACAGAGGAACAAATAAGAGAGATTCATTAAGTCTTTTTGAAAGCCAACAGCGGGAAGGAGGTAGAGAGAGAGTTAGAGAGAGAGATGGAGTGAGCTATGATAAAGGAAGAAGACGAGAGTGAGTGAGAGAGTTAAAGAGAGAGAGAGCTTTAAGCTTTAGAGATGGGGAGAGAGGAAGAGAATCAGAGAGAAGGAGCTAGAGAGAGAGGGAGGTGCTCGGTGTGCACTGGGCTGATTCATGGGCATCCTCTTCTGTTAATTGATTCCAACTGTAGGCTGCTGTGAGACAGAGCCGGGCCTGATGGATATCTAAGTCTTGATTGGAATTTACATGCCAGACGTTTCCAATTTTTCACTGCGTTCTTACCCTGCTTTAGGAGATAAGCAGGGACGAAGCGAGTCGAATTAGTACCACCATTTTCTCTGTTGGAAAATCTGGCTTTTTGAGCCCGACGGTGATATATACTGTTTATGAGTGCGTATTATTTATTCCGATGAGGAACGGCAAAAGTAGCAACAGCTGCCATGACACCGTGGGGCGGAGGTAAAACACTCCAATTGGATAACTACTTGACGCGTGGATGTCACATCCCAAAACCAGTGTAAGTCGAGTGCATCTGACCCAATGTCAACTAAGCATACAGTGTAATGTAGAGTATGTGAAATCCAATCAAGCCTTACTACTGTGTGATCCCATTCAAGTCTGGACTTACAGTATGTGTGCTCTCCCCTTTCTAATATTTTCCTGGTACACATTATCAGCGTGCCCTTCCTAAAACTCAGCACACCATGTGTTGAAGGTGAAAGAGAGTTCTGCTCGCCTGAGTCTTCCACCACAAACAAATGCTGGCACTAATTCTGCACTCAACGAGCTGTATTGAGCCATAAGCAAACAAGAATATTCTCATCCAGGGAAGGCATTCCTAATAGCCAGTGATTTTAATACAGGGAAACTGAAATCCGTTTTACATTATTTATTCCAGCATGCCACCTGTGCAACTAGAGGTGATAAAACTCTAGATCACCTTTACTCCACACATAGAAACGCATACAAAGCTCTCCATCGCCCTCCATTTGGAAAATAACTCTATCCTCCTGATTCCTGCTTACAAGCAAACACTCAAACAGGAAGTACCAGTGACAAGCTCAATACGGACGTGGTCCGTTGAAGCGGATGCATAACTACAGTACAGGACTGTTTCGATAGCACAGACTGGAATGTGTTCCGGGATTCATCCGATGGCATTTAGGAGTATACCAGATCAATCATCGGCTTCATTAATAAGTGCATTGATGACATCATCCCCACAGTGACCGTACGTACATACCCTAACCAGAAGCCATGGATTACAGGCAACATCCACAGTGTGATAAAGGCTAGAGCTTTCAAGGATCGTGACACGAATTGGGACGCTAAAAATAAATTCCGCTATGACCTCTGACGAGCCATCAAACAGGCAAAGTGTTAATACAGGGCTATGATGGAATCCTACTACGCAGGCGCTGATGCTCATCGGATATGGCATGGCTTGCAAACTATTACAAATTACAAATGGAAACCCAGCTGCAAGCTGCCCATGAATGCAAACCTACCAGATGAGCGAAATGCCTTCTATGCTCACTTCAATACAAGCAACCCTGAACCATACATGAGAGCACCAGTTGTTCCGGACGACTGTGTGATCTTGCTGCCCGTAACCAATGACAGATTACCAGGACTAGTACTCAGAGCATGCGCTGACCAGCTGGCAAGTGTCTACACTGACATTTTTAACCTCTCCCTAACCCAGTCTGTAATACCTACATGTTTTAACCTCTCTGCGCACCGAACCCGTTAGCGGGATTAAATTCGACAACATACGGTGATCGCTACGTAAATAGTCATATTAAACATTCATGAAAATACAAGTGTCTCACATGTTTCGAATGCCTAGAATCTTGCTAATCCAACTGCGTTGTCAGATTTAAAAAAGGATTTACTGCGAAAGAATACGATGCGATTATCTGAGGACAGAGCCCCATAAATAATAACTATTTCAACCAGCACAGGCATAACAAAATCACAAATGGCAATAAAATAAATTGTTTACCTTTGACGATCTTCCTCTGTTTGCAATCCCAATGCTCATTGTTACACAATGAATGGTCTTTTGTTTGATAAAATCCATTTTTATAGCCTAACATGAAACATTTTGTGAACCGCTTGTATCGTGAATTCCGTCTCATTCAACTTTCGACGACACATTCGATGTAAATACACACACTAAACGTGACTTTTCCAGTCATGTTTGGTTTCATTGCAATCAACTGGTTGTTTGTAACACAACCAAACGTGATGGGTCATTTCGCAGGACGTATTGACTGAAAGAAACCGATTTGAAGACAACAAGTAATGACATCATTGTGCACCAATGATATGACCGCTGTTTCGTTGATTGACTGTATTTTAACCAAATGACCACTGATCTTCTTGAAATCTAGCTTGGTCGATAGCCAATGAGCTGAGGTAAACGGCAATATGTATTGGAAGACCAACCCATGTAGTAAACTCAGGCGTAAAGAGGGTCATTAGCCATTGAAGATTCATACTGGAAGGAGCCACACATGTTACGCAAAGCACTATTTTGGTAAAGCGCATCTTCAGCTGTTTATATATCAATCAGTATGGTGACTAAGTCAGGGAAAGCTAAATCTAAGTCTAGATATACAGATGTACACACAATCTTAGAAGAAATTGATCGGGAAAGTGAGACAGAGATTGTTGGAGTACGATTCATTTAGCTAGCGTACCTTTGATTCCCAAATGAAGGAATATTTTTGGAACGGAGAGGACAACATTTTGGACTGGTAAGTTCTTCTCATGCTAATGCCGTTGTTTGAAATTAATAATATAAAATCTAATTTGTGATTTATTAAAATTTTAGTAGCAATATCTAAAAATGTAATGAAATGTGTAAAGTACACGTTGGCTATACATTGTGGGTGGGGGTATGTTGGTTTGTATGTATGTGTATGAGCCATAGCCTATATGGATGTGTATGACCCATAGCCTATGTTTGTGTGTGTCTATTTACATATTGTGGATTAGAGGGAGCATGGCCGAGATGCGTGTGTCTGCCGCTCCAGCCCACCCCACCCACACATGAAATAGCCTATTTGAGGCTGTTGAGGGGAGGGAAGGCCCACAACAATGGCCAAAGTGAAATGGAGACAGTAGATTTAGCAGGTCTATAATAATATATTCAACCTTATGTTCCCTGTACTCTCTCATATATATATATATATATATATATATATATATATATATATATATATATAGCTGTGTATTATACCTGTTGATACAGGGCTCATATGTGAAACTATTCTAACTGAACATTTTCTTTCAAAGTGACACTGACTCCGAATGGGAGCCCCCAGTGCCAAGGTGTCCATCCCCCACGGAAGCTGGTTCATCCAGCCAGACACCTGTTGTCTCAGCGCTACTGCGGCATGGACCACAAAAAATGTCCCCATTCCAACTGCAATAAAGGACTACAACAAGAGCATGGGAGGTGTGGACCTGTTAGATGCGCTGATATGGAGAACATTGTAATAGCCTAAGACGATGAAATGATACAAGACCTTCTTCAATCATTTCATCGATATTGCTGTAGTGAATGCATTCATCCTACACAAGGAAATGGCTAAGAGCTGTGGAAAGCCCCCCATCTCACAGCTAGCCTTCAGAGAGCTGCTCGTCAAGGAGCTTGCTGGCTACAGCACCACTCCACCATGTTCTGGCCCCTCTACCTCTGTCCCTTCTGCTCCTGCCACAAGTGGTGTTCATCTGCCCAAATGTATTTCTGCAGGCATGGATGCGCCTCAGGGCCAAAAGGGCACAGCATGGAGGCGTCGCTGTGTTCTTTGCTAAATTAAGTCCCCCATCACCTGCACCACATGCTTGGTGACCCTCTGCTTTACAGCAGAAAGAGACTGCTATGGCACCTGGCATCAGCAGCACAATATTGTGTAGAGGACTGAGGGTCTTCGAAATATTGAAAGTGTTATTTTATAAATGTATATTTTTGGGGTATGTCTTCAGGCAGAAATTGAAAAAAGTAGGGAGGTAGCTGTAAGAGGTTTTAAGCAGACCACCATGTGCCCAAGTATGCCAAGGTAACCTGTCTAAATGACTATCGCCCCATAGCACTCACATCTGTAGCCATGAAATGCTTTGAGAGGCTGGTCATGGCACACATTCACAATCATCCCAGACACCTTGAACAAACGCCAATTCGCATACTGCCCAACACATCCACAGATAATGCAATGTCTATTGCACTCCACACTGCCCTCTCCCACCTGGACAAGTGGAAGTCGGAAGTTTACATACACCTTAGCCAAATACATTTAAACTAAGTTTTTCACAATTCCTGACATTTAACCTGTTAGATCTCTAGGGGCGCTATTTCATTTTTGGATAAAAAACAATCACGTTTTAAGCGCGATATTTTGTCACGAAAAGATGCTCGACTATGCATATTCTTGACAGTTTTGGAAAGAAAACACTCTGAAGTTTCAGAATCTGCAAAGATTTTGTCTGTAAGTGCCCCAGAACTCATTCTACAGGCGAAACCAAGATGATGCACCAACCAGGAAATTAGCAGAATTTCTGAAGCTCTGTTTTCCATTGTCTCCTTATATGGCTGTGATTGCGCAAGGAATGAGCCTACACTTTCTGTCGTTCGCCCAAGGTCTTAGCAGCATTGTGACGTATTTGTAGGCATATCATTGGAAGATTGACCATAAGAGACTACATTTTCCAAGTGTCCGCCTGGTGTCCTGCGTCGAAACTGGTGCGCAAAGCCAGGTGCAAGTATTTTTCCATTTGATAGAGAGGAGAAACCAGGTTTCCACGAACGATATATCATTGAAGAGATATGTGAAAAACACCTTGAGGATTGATTCTAAACAACGTTTGCCATGTTTTCAGTCGATATTATGGAGTTAATTTGGAAAAAAGTTCGCGTTTTGAGGACTGAATTTTCGGGTTTTTTTGGTAGCCAAATGTGATGTATAAAACGGAGCTATTTCTAATACGCAAAGAATCTTTTTGGAAAAACTGAGCATCTGCTATCTAACTGAGAGTATCCTCATTGAAAACATCAGAAGTTCTTCAAAGGTAAATTATTTTATTTGAAGGCTTTTATGTTTTTGTTGAAATGTTGCGTGCTGGATGCTAACGCTAATGCTAACGCTAAATGCTACGCTAGCTAGCTACTTTTACACAAATTATTGTTTTCCTATGGTTGAGAAGCATATTTTGAAAATCTGAGATGACAGTGTTGTTTACAAAAGGCTAAGCTTGCGAGATGGCATATTTATTTCATTTCATTTGCGATTTTCATGAATAGTTAACGTTGCGTTATGGTAATGAGCTTGAGGCTGTAGTCACAATACCGGATCCGGGTTTGGGAGATCAGAGAGGTTAATCTTGGTAAGAAATGTCCTGTCTTAGGTCAGTTAGGATCACCACTTTATTTTAAGAATGTGAAATGTCAGAATAATAGTAGAGTGATTTATTTCAGCTTTTATTTCCTTCATCACATTTCCATTGGGTAAGAAGTTTACATACAATCAATTAGTATTTGGTAGCATTGCCTTTAAATTGTTTAACTTCTTACGGCTGAGATCCTGCTAATAGGATCGATATGACAACAGCCAGTGAAAGTGCAGGGCGCCAAATTCAAAACAACAGAAATCTCATAATTTAAATTCCTCAATCAAGTATTTTACACCATTTTAAAGATGAACTTGTTAATCCCACCACGTGTCCGATTTCAAAAAGGCTTTTCGACGAAAGCACACCAAATGATTATGTTAGGTCTGCACCTAGTCACAGAAAAACACAGCCATTTTCCAGCCAAAGAGAGGACTCACAAAAAGCTGAAATAGAGATAAAATTAATCACTAACCTTTGATGATCTTCATCAGATGACATTCATAGGACTTCATGTTACATGTATGTTTTGTTCGCTAAAGTTCATATTTATATCCAGAACCTCAGTTTACATTGTCGCGTTACATTCAGAAACGTTTTGCTTCCAAAACATCCGGTGATTTTGCAGAGAGCCACATCAATTTACAGAAATACTCATAATAAACATTGCAAAAAGATACTACTTTTATGCATGGAATTTTAGATCCACTTCTCCTTATCTTCATATGGCTGCAGGGGAAGTATTGTGTAGCTTGGATGAAAAGGTGGCCATTGTAATCGGCCAGCTCCTAAGTCTCAGTTGCTAATATATGCATATTATTAGATAGAAAACACTCTAAAGTTTCCAAAACTGTCAAAACATTGTCTGTGAGTATACCAGAACTGATATTGCAGGCGAAACCCTGAGGAAAATCAAAACCGGAAGTGGCTTCTATTTTGAAAACTCCATGTCCCATAGCCGCCCTTTGCTCCATTTAAAGGGATATCAACCAGATTCCTTTTCCTATCGCTTCCTCAAGGTGTCAACAGTCTTCAGACATGAGCCAGAAAGACAACATCGTGTCAAGTGGTCACATGAGTTTTGCTCGCGCAACACAGTTTGGACAGCTATTGCTTTTCCCTCTCCTACTGTGAAAGACATTTGCGGTTGATATATTATCGATTATATATTTTAAAAACAACCTGAGGATTGATTATAAAAAACATTTGACATGTTTCTGTGGACATTATGTAAACTATTTGGAATTTGTCTGCGTTGTCGTGACCGCTCTTTCCTGTGGATTTATGAACATAACGCCACAAACAAACTGAGGTATTTTGGATATAAAAATTATCTTTATGGAACAAAAGGAACATTTGTTGTGTAACTGGGAGTCTCGTGAGTGAAAACATCCGAAGATCATCAAAGATAAACGATTAATTTGATTGCTTTTCTGATTTTCGTGACCAAGCTACCTGATGCTAAGTGTACTTAATGTTTTATCGTGCAATCGATAAACTTACATAAATGCTTGGATTGCTTTCGCTGTAAAGCATAATTTCAAAAATCTGACACGACAGGTGGATTAACAAAAGGCTAAACTGTGTTTTCCTATATTGCACTTGTGATTTCATGAATATAAATATTTTTTGTAATATTCATTGAATGTAGCGCTATGCTATTCAGTGGTTGTTGATGACACTTATCTCGTTAACGGGATTGCAGCCATAACATGTTAATAAAACCACTGTGTCAGATTTCAAAAAAGCTTTACCGAATAAGCACACCATGCAATAATCTGAGTACAGAGCTCAGACAAAAAAACAAGCC
Source organism: Oncorhynchus mykiss (assembly GCF_057628025.1). NCBI lineage: Eukaryota > Metazoa > Chordata > Actinopteri > Salmoniformes > Salmonidae > Oncorhynchus > Oncorhynchus mykiss. The sequence goes on from NC_143030.1 coordinate 59,162,518, forward strand.
ATACAGATATCCGCCATGTTGTGGAGTCAACAGAAGTCAGAAATAGCATTATACGTATATATTCACTTACCTTTGATGATCTTCATCAGAATTCACTACCAGGAATCCCAGTTCCACAATAAATGTTTGATTTGTTTCGATAAAGTCCATTTATGTCCAAATACATCCATTTTGTTTGCGCGTTTAGTACACAATCCAAAGTTCAGACAAAAAGTCATATTACAGTTCGTAGAAACATGTCAAACGAAGTATAGAATCAATCTTTAGGATGTTTTTATCATAAATCTTCAATAATGTTCCAACCAGAGAATTCCGTTGTCTGTAGAAATTCAATGGAACAGAGCTAACTCTCATGTGAGCACGCGTGATCAGCTCATGCCACTCTGGCAGACCTCTGACTCATTCAGCTCCCATTCCCCCCTCCATCACAGTAGAAGCATCAAACAAGGTTCTGAAGACTGTTCACATCTAGTGGAAGCCTTAGAAATTGCAATATAACCCCATAGAGACTGTATATTCGATAGGCATAAACTTGAAAAGCTACAAACCTCAGATTTCCCATAAGTTTTTGCCTGCCATATGAGTTCTGTTATACTCACGGACATCATTCAAAAAGTTTTAAAAACTTCAGAGTGTTTATTATTAGTGTACTAATAATATGCATATATTAGCAACTGGGTTTGAGTAGCCAGCAGTTTACTCTGGGCACCTTATTCATCCAAACTACTCAATACAGCCCCCAGCCATAAGAAGTTAATTAACTTGGTTCTAATGTTATGGGTAGCCTTCCACAAGCTTCCCACAATAAGTTGGGTGAATTTTGGCCCTCCTGCCAGTGCTGGTGTAACTGAGTCAGGTTTTTAGGCCTCCTTGCTCGCACACGCCTTTTCAGTTCTGCCCACAAATCTTCTATAGGATTGAGGTCAGGGCTTTGTGATGGCCACTCCAATACCTTGACTTTGTTGTCCTTAAGCCATTTTTCCACAACTTTGGAAGTCTGCTTGGGGTCATTGTTCATTTGGAAGACCCATTTGCGACCAAGCTTTAACTTCATGACTGATGTCTTGAGATGTTGCTTCAATATATCCACATAATTTTCCATCCTCATGCTGCCATCTATTTTGTGAAGTGCACCAGTTCCTCCTGTAGCAAAGCACCCCCACAACATGATGCGGCCAGCCCCTTGCTTCACAGTTGGGATGGTGTTCTTCAGCTTGCAAGCTACGCCCTTTTTCCTCCAAACATAATGATGGTCATTATGGCCAAACAGTTCTATTTTTGTTTCATCAGACCAGAGGACATTACTCCAAAAAGTACGATCTTTGTCCCAATGTGCAGTTGCAAGTCAGTCTTTTATATGGCAGTTTTGAAGCAGTGGCATCTTCCTTGCTGAGCGGCCTTTCAGGTTATGTCGATATAGGACTCTTTTTACTGTGGATATAGATCATTTTGTACCTGTTTCCTCCAGCATCTTTACAAGGTCCTTTGCTGTTGTTCTGGGATTGATTTAAACATCAAAGTACGTTCATCTCTAGGAGACAGAACGCATCTCCTTCCTGAGCGGTATGACAGCTGCCTGGTCCCATGGTGTTTATACTTGCGTACTATTGTTTGTACAGATGAACTTGGTACCTTCAGGCGTTTGGAAATTGCTCCCAAGGATTAACCAGCTCATCCATACGTTTTTTAAATATCAAATCCATATCAATCCAAATGCCTAAGTATTTATATGCGGGAACACGTTTGATTGTAGAACCATCTAATAAGTGAACATGTAGTTTAACTGAAACATTATTATGAGAGTTAAAAAAACAACACATATTTCATTTTCCCGTATTAAGCACAAGTTTTAATCAGCAAGGGATTACTGCATAGCTATAAAATCTGACTGTAGTTTTGACATAGCCAGATCAACAGTTGGGACAATAGCATCGGATCATCCACATATAGATTAAATACATTTTTTTTTACAGATTGACCAGTGGTGTTTATATAAATACTGAAGAGAACAGGTCCCAAAATCAACCCCTGTTGTACACCTTTCTGTACCGCAAGAAATTCAGACTTAACCATATTCATCACGATGGCCTGAGTTCTGTCACTAAGATAATCATGAAACCAATAACAGTGGATTTATTGTGATGGTGTGTATGTTCCAAAGGCACACGTCAGTGGCTTGTATGCAGTATGTATGTTTGGAGGCCTGGAGATACTAAACGTGTTTATGTTAATTAATGGTCAATTACCGTGAGACAGGCAGTCTTTTGACAATAACCGGCTGACAAAATTTCATGACATCCACAGCCCTTACGTTGGTCTCAGTTGTCAGTACAGTGGCCTTCATGTCCCACTTCTCAACAATGTGATGGCTCGTTACAGTGTTGTATGACAGCGTTATCAGCGTTATCTGTTGTTAACAGTATGGTGTTTGAGAGCTCATGCTTTGTACTTGCAGAATAATCATTGTTCAATTTCTCCTTCAGGGTCACAGTATTTCGACACGGCATCTTGTAGTCTGGTTCTTGATATGCCATTAGGGTATTGAAGCCAACATCCTCTACAATAATTTCTGTGATCAGCCCTGTCTGTCACGCCCTGACCATAGAGAGCCTTGTTATTCTCTCTTTTGGTTAGGTTGAGGTGTGACTGGGGGGGGGTGTTCCTATCTAGGTTAATATTTTCTATGTTAGCCTGGTATGGTTCCCAATCAGAGGTAGCTGTTTATCGTTGTGTCACGCCCTGGTCTTAGTATTTTGTGTTTTCTTTATTATTTTGGTCAGGCCAGGGTGTGACATGGGTTTATTTATGTGGTGTGTTTTGTCTTGGTTTTCGTAGGTATTGGGATTGTGGCTTAGTGGGGTGTTCTAGCATAGTCTATAGCTGTCTGGAGTGGTTCTCAATCAGAGGCAGGTGTTTATCGTTGTCTCTGATTGGGAACCATATTTAGGCAGCCATATTCTTTGAGTGTTTCGTGGGTGATTGTTCCTGTCTCTGTGTTTGCACCAGATAGGACTGTTTTTGGTTTTCGCACATTTATTGTTTTTGTTAGTTATTTCATGTCTAGTTCCTTTATTAAAGAAACATGAATAACCACCACGCTGCATTTTGGTCCGCCTCTCCTTCACCGCAAGAAAACCGTAACACGTTGTCTCTGATTGGGGATCATATTTAGGCAACCATTTCCCCACTGGTTTTTGTAGGATCTTGTTTTTGTGTTGATGCCTGTGAGCTCTACAGAACGTCATGTTTCATTGCTCTTTATTGTTTTTGTGAGTTTCATTTAATAAACATGTGGAACTCTACGTATTCTGCGCCTTGGTCTGTTAATTCATTAGACGATCATGACACTGTCTGTGATTTCTTCACTCTGTCCCTTATCTCACTGCTGCCAGCAACTTGTTGGGTCTCACTCTCCATTTCAGCATTGCACCTGTACTACCACTGTAGCTAAATTCCACCTCGCAAAGTTTGCATTTCATCACATTCTCATTTAACTTCTCAAAGTATTGCCACACAGGACTTCGCTTCCTCACTCTCTGCCATTTTTCAACTGTTAACGACGATGACGTGCGGAGTGCTTTATATCCGTGGCAAATCATTTGAAAGATCTCCTCCTACATACAAAATTGTTGTGCTAGGTAAGGCTCTTTTTCTAAACGTTAACAATCCCAAATTGGTTTAAACATCACACCCCTAGGATGCAGCACTGGTTATGTTGCAATATACCCCTAACCAGGCTATAAATTAATCGGCCTCCTCCAATATGCAATCCGCAGTGAAGAAATGGCACGTTATTAACTTTGAATCGTAGGAATGATGAAGAAGTGTTTGTATTTAGCGGAGTGAATGGGAGTCACGGTGGAAAGAAGGCGACCCGGGCTAAATGAGAATGGGGATGTGGGGAGTAATCATAGAAATAGTTTACCTATAAGTTTACCAGTCAATTTGTCAAGGTCAAAGGTTCTATTTCCCTTCTAGGAATTACATTTCTATGGAAGTATCTATCGTAAAAGTAACAGCAAATTAGAGGTGTGTTAAAAACGTCAGCATGCCCCTCAAGCATCTGCACCGGGATCACCACAAGGCCCAGGGATAAGACTGTCACACAGAGCAGGTACCGTTAGTTAACATGGTCAGACAGCTACCTGAAGCCATGTCAGCTCCACTCTTTTTTTTAAAACATAGGTCTCAATACTGTCAGAATGGGCCTGAGTGCTAATTGAGTGCTGATCTGGGATCATGTCCTGCCCTGTCCATGTAATCCAATTCATTATGATCTAAAAAAATCCTGGATCATCATACAGGCCCTGGTCTTCACTAGTAATCTCATATAGGACTATGTGTTTAGTTTCTACATGCCAGAGCCATAATATGGTATTGTAATAATACACTATAATACATAGGCCTTGACTGCAGATCTGACATTTCCCTGAATTTTTCTTCTCCAGTCTATGGATCCCAAAGCTTCTGTGCTTGCGCGGATCCAGTTCTGTGCATGTTTTTTTTTTACTTTACGCAAACATTGTGTTCTTCTTCCCTTCACATTTCTCACTGTCAATCGTGAATAATCATTTTTAAAGTTTTACAGGGGAAACGTCCATGCAGCATCTGCATACCAATCATTGATCTCAATCAGTTTCACGGGGATATCCATTTAGATCAGGCGCATCAAACTCGTTCCATGGAGGACCAAGTGCTTGTGGGTTTTTGTTTCAATTAATACCTAGATAACCAGGTGAGGGGAGTTCTTAACGAATGAATTACCTTAATTCATCAATCAAGTACAAGGAAGGAGCGAAAACCCGCAGATACAGTGAGGAGAACAAGTATTTGACACACTGCCGATTTTGCAGGTTTTCCTACTTACAAAGCATGAAGAGGTCTGTAATTTTTATCAAAGGTACACTCAACTGTGAGAGACGGAAACCAAAACAAAAATCCAGAAAATCACATGATTTTTAAGTGATTAATTTGCATTTTATTGCATGACATAAGTATTTGATACATCAGAAAAGCAGAACTTAATATTTGGTACAGAAACCTTTGTTTGCAATTACAGAGATTATACGTTTCCTGTAGTTCTTGACCAGGTTTGCAAACACTGCAGCAGGGATTTTGGCCCATACAGACCTTCTCCAGATCCTTCAGGTTTCGGGGCTGTCGCTGGGCAATACAGACTTTCAGCTCCCTCCAAAGATTTTCTATTGGGTTCAGGTCTGGAGACTGGCTAGGCCACTCCAGGACCTTGAGATGCTTCTTACGGAGCCACTCTTTAGTTGCCCTGGCTGTGTGTTTCATGCTGGAAGACCCAGCCACGACCCATCTTCAATGCTCTTACTGAGGGAAGGAGGTTGTTGGCCAAGATCTCGCGATACATGGCCCCATCCATCCTCCCCTCAATACGGTGCAGTCGTCCTGTACCCTGTGCAGAAAAGCATCCCAAAAGAATGATGTTTCCCACCTCCATGCTTCACGGTTTGGATGGTGTTCTTGGGGTTGTACTCATCCTTCTTCTCCCTCCAAACACGGCGAGTGGAGTTTAGACCAAAAAGCTCTATTTTTGTCTCATTAGACCACATGACCTTCTCCCATTCCTCCTCTGGATCATCCAGATGGTCATTGGCAAACTTTAGACGGAACTAGACATGTGCTGGCTTGAGCAGGGGGACCTTTCGTGCGCTGCAGGATTTTAATCCATGACGGCGTAGTGTGTTACTAATGGTTTTCTTTGAGACAGTGGTCATTGACCAGGTCCTGCCGTGTAGTTCTGGGCTGATCCCTCACCTTCCTCATGATCATTGATGCCCCACGAGCTGAGATCTTGCATGGAGCCCCAGACTGAGGGTGATTGACCGTCATCTGGAACTTCTTCCATTTTCTAATAATTGCGCCAACAGTTGTTGCCTTCTCACCAAGCTGCTTGCCTATTGTCCTGTAGCCCATCCCAGCCTTGTGCAGGTCTACAGTTTTATCCCTTATGTCCTTACACAGCTGTCTGGTCTTGGCCATTGTGGAGAGGTTAGAGTCTGTTTTATTGAGTGTGTGGACAGGTGTCTTTTATACAGGTAATGAGTGGAGAACAGGAGGGCTTCTTAAAGAAAAACTAACAGGTCTGTGAGAGCCGGAATTCTTACTGGTTGGTAGGTGATCAAATTAATTACTTAAATCATACAATGTGATTTTCTGGATTTTTGTTTCATATTCCGTCTCTCACAGTTGAAGTGTACCTATGATAAAAATTACCGACCTCTACATGCAGGAAAACCTGCAAAATTGTCAGTGTATCAAATACTTGTTCTCCCCACTGTACTTGACCCTCAGTGTCAGAAGTCGGTTCTACTCCTTGTTTGGGCGGTGTTCGGTGGTCGACGTCACCGGTCTTCTAGCCTAATGACATGTTCCCTCTGTTTCCCCCATGTCCTTGTCGGGAATTGTTTATTGTAAGTACTTGTGCTTTAAGTGACTGGTGCCATACGGGTTTTTGTGCCCATGTGTTTTGTCACTTTTGTATGCCGGGAGTTATGTACATTAAACGGCTCCGGCCATTTACCAAATTCTGCTCTCCTGCGTTTGACTTCCATACCACCAGTTACGCACCCCTTGACACTGTGTTTGACACGTGATTTACATCTAGAGTTTCACAGTGTTGTTTTGAATTTTAGATCAGATGGTGTTAACTGTAGAATAGCCTACGTGTGTATTTTGCCAATAGTGGTGTGAGTTGAGTTTAGCCCACGAGAGAAAAATGTGGTGGTGTTTTTGTCTTACAGTACTGTAATATGCATAATACTATCATTATTTGATCTTGCAGATGTTGATTCAGCTTTGTATCATGACTCACGATATGACACAGATGCAGACACGGGAGGCGGATAATACAGTTCTCAGATGATTTATTCGAAACAGGCAAAGGGCAGGCAGAGGTTCGTGATCAGGTCAGTCAGACAGGTACAGGACAGCAGGCATGCTCGGGGTCAGGGCAGGCAGAATGGTCAGAACCAGAAAAAACTAGGTAACAGAACTAGAGAAACAGGAAGGCTGGCAAGACAAGAACTGGCAACAGACAAAGTGAACACAGGTATAAATACACAGGGGATAATGGGCGACTTCCTGGAGGGGGGTGGAGACAAACACAAAGACAGGTGAAACAGATCAGGGTGTGATCTAACTTTATTAAACAAGCACCATTCCCCAGAGTAGCCTGTGCGTAAAGTAGAGCATAAACACTAGTGCAGAAGCTTCGGGATCTTTAGCGTAGAGAAAAAAAGGTCTGAGAAAGGTTGGATCCGTAGACACTCCGCAATACATAATATAATGTATATTAATGGCTCTGGTTGCTACCAAAGCCTAAGTAAGTCAGACGAAATGGCATTCTGTGCCCCAGTTCTACATTATTATCTCTTGAAAGAAACGTGGTTGGAGGGCATCATTGTGTCATCTGTCTGGTTAAGTCGGGTTGTTTGTTGTTTGGATACATTTCATAGTCATGGGGATCAGGTCTATAAAAATATCCTGCATTATATGATGTGGTATGGAGCAGAGCAGGTCCACTAAATCCAAGTGGGTAGGGTTTTTAATGGAGAGTGTGTTTGTGCACACATGTTTTTTGGGTGCGTGCACATTTATGTTTTTGTCGTATTTATACAAGTGTCATGACGTTGGCCTGGGGGTAGGTTTATGAGTCATAAATACCTCTTCCCCCCCCTTTTCCTCTCTCTACCCTACTGATGTTACATTTGCAAAACCCTTGGTTAACATAGAGATTCTGGGAACATCAGAAGGTGGGGGGAAATTAACTATATTCTGGTAATCTGACCAATTGAACATATGCGGTGATACTTAATGAATATGATGTCAGTTCGGTTGTCATCTGAGACATTCTCATCAATGATAAGATGACAAACACTACAGTGGAAAGTCTACACATCAGAGTTATCAGATTCACATGTAATTGATGTTCAATTTAAGTGGTGGGATGAAATGTAGCTTCTAAAAATGTGAGATTTGGGTTTTCATAAGGTAGGGCTCTGCTCAATCAGTGTCCCGCCCCTGTGAAGGGACATACAGTGCCTTGCGAAAGTATTCGGCCCCCTTGAACTTTGCGACCTTTTGCCACATTTCAGGCTTCAAACATAAAGATATAAAAACTGTATTTTTTTGTGAAGAATCAACAAGTGGGACACAATCATGAAGTGGAACGACATTTATTGGATATTTCAAACTTTAACAAATCAAAAACTGAAAAATTGGGCGTGCAAAATTATTCAGCCCCCTTAAGTTAATACTTTGTAGCGCCACCTTTTGCTGCGATTACAGCTGTAAGTCGCTTGGGGTATGTCTATCAGTTTTGCACATCAAGAGACTGACATTTTTTCCCATTACTCCTTGCAAAACAGCTCGAGCTCAGTGAGGTTGGATGGAGAGCATTTGTGAACAGAAGTTTTCAGTTCTTTCCAAGATTTGATTGAATTCAGGTCTGGACTTTGACTTGGCCATTCTAACACCTGGATATGTTTATTTTTGAACCATTCCATTGTAGATTTTGCTTTATGTTTTGGATCATTGTCTTGTTGGAAGACAAATCTCCGTCCCAGTCTCAGGTCTTTTGCAGACTCCATCAGGTTTTCTTCCAGAATGGTCCTGTATTTGGCTCCATCCATCTTCCCATCAATTTTAACCATCTTCCCTGTCCCTGCTGAAGAAAAGCAGGCCCAAACCATGATGCTGCCACCACCATGTTTGACAGTGGGGATGGTGTGTTCAGCTGTGTTGCTTTTACGCCAAACATGACATTTTGCATTGTTGCCAAAAAGTTCAATTTTGGTTTCATCTGACCAGAGCACCTTCTTCCACATGTTTGGTGTGTCTCCCAGGTGGCTTGTGGCAAACTTTAAACAACACTTTTTATGGATAGAAATGGCTTTCTTGCCACTCTTCCATAAAGGCCAGATTTGTGCAATATACGACTGATTGTTGTCCTATGGACAGAGTCTCCCACCTCAGCTGTAGATCTCTGCAGTTCATCCAGAGTGATCATGGGCCTCTTGGCTGCATCTCTGATCAATCTTCTCCTTGTATGAGCTGAAAGTTTAGAGGGACGGCCAGGTCTTGGTAGATTTGCAGTGGTCTGATACTCCTTCCATTTCAATATTATCGCTTGCACAGTGCTACTTGGGATGTTTAAAGCTTGGGAAATCTTTTTGTATCCAAATCCGGCTTTAAACTTCTTCACAACAGTATCTCGGACCTGCCATTTAGGTCAACATTGGATCATTCAGAGATCCTCACTGAACTTCTGGAGAGAGTTTGCTGCACTGAAAGTAAAGGGGCTGAATAATTTTGCACGCCCAATTTCAGTTTTTGATTTGTTAAAAAAAGTTTGAAATATCCAATAAATGTCATTCCACTTCATGTTTGTGTCCCACTTGTTGATTCTTCACAAAAAAATACAGTTTTATATCTTTATGTTTGAAGCCTGAAATGTGGAAAAAGGTTGCAAAGTTCAAGGGGGACGAATACTTTCGCAAGGCACTGTAGGCTATAAAACTTTTCAAACACGCCCTCCTCTCCGTTCCTATATAAAGCCTTGACGACAATATAACCTCCTGTTCCTAGGATGTGAGGACGACGGTCCCATGTCAGAATGGTTCAGATAATAACTACAGAATGAAGCCAACATCAGTGTGAGTGTTACGAATCCCTTTTGGCCCGACAGTCTAGGGGGGGATGGTAATGAGACGCGTAACATAACTCATGCAAATTATAATTGTGACAAAGTAAAAGTGTGAACCTAATAACCAACAACTGAAATCTACCGTCAAACTCAAGGTTTATTTGAAAACACACGGTAATGGGGGGAGCAGGAAAAGGGGCTGAGCTGGACCCAAGGAAAGAAACAATAAGTATACAAAAACACCCCTAAGCTAGACTAGCCTACTTTAACAACAGCTAACTAACCAAAAATACAGTGGGTGGTCCGCCCAGTTCTAACTAGTGTATTTAACAAAGTCTACCTACGGGTAGTGTATGCCCATGGGCGACTTGTCTTGGTTTCCCCTTTTCCCACCAGCAAACAAAGAAACACCATAACAATACTCACAGGTGATGACAAAGTGCTATGGAGGTGCTCAAACAAAAGAGAGGTTAATACACAAAGAGAGAGTGAAACAGAGAGCTCTATATACATGGCATTTACAGAGAGATTGAGCAAACAGCTGATGGGGTTTTTAAACCAAGGGAAAGGAACTGTGATAGGGTAGGAAACAGGAGGAGGTGTGTCTTCTGATTGATGATTGATTGTTGACTGATTGGGGAGTGATGATTTTCACCTGTGAGGGGAGAAGGATAGAAAACAACACAGGATACATACACACACACACAGGATACCTGTATCCGTAACAGTGAGCTTTGGTTGCGAATGGTATGAACTTTGAACTCTTTTTCACTACAGAAGTGATACCTCCTAGCCGTTGAGTTAGCAACAGCCGCTGCAAACGAGGGTTAGGAAGAAACAGAGTATCCCGTCTATCACACAACGACGTTACTACAACGTATCCAATTGACAACCAGAGACATTCTTCAAAGGACAAAGGACTTGGTTGTGCAACACGGCCTTCCATCTACCACCAACCTACCGAAGCGCAGCTCAGAGTAAATATTTATTGCGTTTTCCTTTTCCAAATGGGCAGTCATTTAGAATGCATAAGATACTGTATTTACGATAGCACAGCTTCCCCCTTTGATCCTCAGTCTTCCCGCTCTTTCACTCAAACCCAGCCCCTTTTCTTTTGTGTAACAAGCTGTCATATCTGATCCGCCCACTAGGGACATAATTTGTAATCAAGTTATGATTTAATTGTGTATGTGTAATTCTGTGTGATTAGTTAGGTATTTAGTAAATAAATAATTAAACCCAATTTTGTATTGCTGATTCAACTTGTTAGCCAGGGTTCATGCAGATAACTAAGAATTTACAACTTTCAGATGAGACTGAATTAAGATGACGATTAATATTGACTGCTATTGATGTAAAATATTACTAGGTCTTTAAGAGTTTATTCGGAAGATAGCAGCTCTATAAATATTATTTCGTGGTGCCCCGACTCACTAGTTAATTACATTTACATGATTAGCTCAATCAGCTAATATTAATTACGGATAAATTATTTTATAGAATAGCATGTCACTTAATCCAGCATACCCAAAGACACAACACAAGTGTGCCTGCCTGTGCATTTCTGCACAAGTGAATGTGTGAACATGCGTTTCTGCATGTTTTGTGAATGTGTACTGAATAACAATATGCACGCAACATGTAAAATGTTGGTCCCATGTTTCATGAGCTGAAATAAAAGATCCCAGAAATGTTCCATATGCACAAAAAGTTTATCTCAAATTGTGTGCACACATTTGTTTAGATCGCTGTTAGTAAACATTTGTCCTTTGCCATGATAATCCATCCACCTGACTGGTGTGGCATATCAAGTAGTTGATTATCAGCATGATCATTTCACAGGTGCACCTTGTACTGGGAACATTAAAAGGCCACTCTAAAATGTGCAGTTCTGTCACAACACAATGCCACATATGTTTATTTTATTTAACATGTATTTAACTAGGCAAGTCAGTTACGAACAAATTCTTATTTACAATGACGGCCTGGCAAAAGGCCTCATGCAGGGACGGGGGCTGGGATTAAAAATAAAAATAAATTATATAAAAATATAGTACACATCACGACAAGAGAGACAACACAACATGGCAACAGCACAACAGGGTAGCAGCACAAAACAGGGTACAAACATTATTGGGCACAGACAACAGCACAAAGGGCAAAAAGGTAGAGACAATACATCACGCAAAGCAGCCACAACTGTCAGTAAGAGTGTCCATGATTGAGTCTTTAAATGAAGCGAATGAGATGAAACTGTCCAATTTGAGTGTTTGTTGCAGCTCGTTCCATGTTGCAAGTTGAGAAGGCTTGCAATTGGCATGCTGACTGCACGAATGTCCAACAGAGCTGTTGCCAGATAATTGAATGTTAATTTCTCTACCATAAGCCGGCTCTGTTGTTTTAGAGAATTTGACAGTACGTCCAACAGGCCTCACAACTGCAAACCACATGTAACCACGCCAGCTCAGGACCTCCACATCTGGCTTCTTCACCTGCGGGATCGTCTGAGACAAGACACCCGGACAGCTGATGAAACTGAGGAGTTTTTCTGTCTGTAATAAAGCTGTTTTGTGGGCTGGGTCTGGCTCCCCAGTGGGTGGGCCTATGCCTTCCCAGGCCCACTCATGGCTGCGCCCCTGCCCAGTCATGTGAAATCCATAGATTAGTGTCTAATGAATTAGTTTAAATTGACTGATTTCCTTTTATGAACTGTAACTCAGTCAAATCGTTGAAATTGTTGCATGTGTGTTTATATTTTTGTTCAGTATATGTACATAGGTACATGTGTGCAGGTGTCTGTCTGATCAACCTGGTCTCAGCGTGAAAAATAGGGGTAGTGTTGTAGGGAATCGAAAGGCCCATGACTGTAATAAGACACCTTAGGTGCTGGCTTAACTTGTTATGGCTGATATATCGGGATAAGTGTCATCAACAACCGCTGAATAGCATAGCGCTACATACAATAAACATTTATATTCATGATCACAAGTGCAATATAGGAAAACACAGTTTAGCCTTTTGTTAATCCACCAGTCGTGTCAGATTTTGAAATTATGCTTTACAGCGAAAGCAATCAAAGCGTTTGTGTAAATTTATCGATCCCACGATAAAACATTAAGTACACTTGCGTCAGGTAGCACGGTCACGAAAATCAGAAAAGCAATCAAATTAATAATTTACCTTTGATCTTCAGATGTTTTCACTCACGAGACTCCCTGTTACACAACAAATGTTCCTTTTGTTCCATAAAGATTATTTTTAGATCCAAAATACCTCCGTTTGTTTGTGGCGTTATGTTCAGAAATCCACAGGAAAGAGCGGTCACAACAACGCAGACGAAAATTCCAAATAGTTTCCATAATGTCCACAGAAACATGTCAAACGTTTTTTATAATCAATCCTCAGGTTGTTTTTAAAATGTATAATCGATAATATATCAACCGCAAATGTCTTTATCAGAAGGAGAGGGAAAAGCAATACCTATCCAAATTCTGTTGCGCGAGCAAAACTCAGTGACCACTTGACGTGATGTTCTGGCTCATTTTTCAAAATAAAAGCCTGAAACTATGTCTGAAGATTGTTGACAACTTGAGGAAGCGATAGGAAAAGGAATCTGGTTCATATCCCTTTAAATGGGGCAATGGGAGGCTATGGAAAATTGAGTTTTCCTCAGGGTTTCGCCTGCAATATCAGTTCTGTTATACTCACAGACAATATTTTGACAGTTTTGGAAACTTCAAAGTGTTTATCAAATAATAATATGCATATATTAGCAACTGAGACTTAGGAGCTGGCCATTTACAATGGGCACCTTTTCATCCAAGCTACTCAATACTGCCCCTGCAGCCATAAAGAGTTAAGGCCGGTAGCAATCACTATAGAATGTCCAGTCAGAACAAGGATGAGGCGGATGCCCAGGTTAAGGGGTGTTTAATGGAAGATGTCCACACTCACACACATCTGACCACTCATGGTTCAGATAACTGGGAATCATGTCCAGTGAAAACTGAGCTTGTTAAGATGCACGCACAATTAAACAGACATACAGGGATTCGGTACACAGGAGGAAAAGTTCAGCAGGAGGGCAAACTGTTTCTGACCACACAGTGTGCTGGGGTCATGGACTAACTGAAACTGAAGTTCTGGGAATCATGTCTGAAGGAGATGTGGTGATAAGTATTTGGAGTAACCTTGAACAATGTGACACAAACAAAAGTGGGGGTCCTCTGAATGTGAGACTAAGCTGCCCGACTAGAATTAACCAGAAGGGATGGCTAGAATCAGCTGACTGAAGCTGGTCGTTTTAACACAGCATTTCGTATTATTCTGTATGTAAATCTGAGACACTCCATTTCCTATGATATGTTAAGTTTCGTAAGGTATGTGTCAATCGTCGTATGTGTACATTCTCTTTTAATGAATGAAACACTGAACAAAAACAACACTGTCACGCCCTGACCTTGGAGACCCTTTTTATGTCTCCATTTTGGTTTGGTCAGGGCGTGAGTTGGGGTGGGCATTTCTATGTGTTGTGTTTCGGCCGGGTATGGTTCTCAATAAGGGACAGCTGTCTATCGTTGTCTCTGATTGGGAACCATACTTAGGTACCCTTTTTCCCATCTGTGTTTGTGAGAAGTTGACTCTCTTTATGGCACATAGCCTTAAGCTTCACGGTTTTGTTTTGTAGTGTGTATTGTTTTGTTCTGCATCTCTTCTTAATTAAAGAACATGTACGCTCACCACGCTGCACCTTGGTCCGCTCCTTTCATCAGCCGTGACAACCACCAACGAAACGTGAAGCTATACAAATTAGTGCAGACGGGCATCTAAACATAGTCAAGATCCCACACCAGAAAGTGGGGAAAAGGGCTGCCTAAATATGATCCCCAATCAGAGACAACGATAAACAGCTGTCTCTGATTGGGAACCATATCAGGCCTACATAGAAATACACAACATAGAATGCCCACCCCAAATCACACCCTGACCTAACCAAATAGAGAAATAAACGGCTCTCTAAGGTCAGGGTGTGACAGTATGTATTAATTTGAGGATGTCCATCACCCATTTCATATGACATGTTAAGAATTTTCAAAATGTACAATATGTTACGAAATCTAGCTAGGCTAGGGGTTAGAGTTAAAGTAGGGGAAGGGTTAGTTAACAATCTAGGTAGTTGCAAAGTAGCTAAAAAGTAGTTGAAAGGTTGCTAATTAGCTCAAATGCTAAAGTTGTCCATGATGAGATTTGAACTCGCAACCTTTGGGTTGCTCAGTAGACATTTGTGTTATTCGTTTTTGCCTTAAGTAACCATCTGTCTCATGTAACCATTCCATGCATAACATATCAAAGTAAATGGAGTGTCTCGGATTTACGTACAGAATAATACAAAATGCTCTGAGTGAGTGTGTGTGTGCGTCTTTGTTTCTGGGGCAGGTTGACTTGTGGGGAGTGAGTGATGTCTCTCGGGGTGAGTGGGGCTGTCAGTGAGGGGCCGGGCTCTCTGATGGATACAGCTCTTTCCCAGGGATAAGGCCAGGGACACAGCCACTGACCCACATGCAGACACTCATGCACACACGTGGAGGAGAGGGATTAGCTCTGTCTCAGTGTTGGATATATGGGCCACATTGAGTGCCTGGGTCTGCTATCCTTCCTCATATAATAAGGTTTGCAGCTA
The DNA here is from genome assembly GCF_057628025.1 of Oncorhynchus mykiss. Lineage (NCBI taxonomy): Eukaryota > Metazoa > Chordata > Actinopteri > Salmoniformes > Salmonidae > Oncorhynchus > Oncorhynchus mykiss. Next base: position 59,177,871 of record NC_143030.1, read on the forward strand.
AACATTATGTTAGTAGCCTTGTATCTGCAGCTCCCAAGTTCTTATAGTCAAATGTACACACTGACATACAGAATTGCAATACACTCAAATCCACAGTTATTTTTAAGAATAAATATAATAATGATCTCTTATCTTGCAGAGAGCAGAAATGTGTATATTTGCTTACAATCCAACCCCCCAGAGACACACACATCAATGGGTCAGCGGTAGTGCAGCACCCCAAAAGCAGTCATAGGAGTTAAGTGTCTTGCTCAAGGGCACAACGGCAGAAGATGGCATCTAGGACACTGAGGCCAGCAACACTTCACTCCACATTTCTGGTATTTCAACTGGAGACCCTCCACCTGCTGGCCCATTTCTCTAACATTCAGGCTAACTGATACAAGCACCAGGTAATAATCAACTGAGCCATCAGAACCATAGTACCGAGGCTACATCTATACATGTCAGAAAAAAATCAAAATGTAACATTATTCAAATATATTTACAGAGCCTTCGTAAAGTATTCTGACCCCTTGACTTTTTCCAAATGTTACACACTTCTTCATCAATCTACACACAATACCCCATAATGACAAAGCCAAAAACGTTTTTTAGAAGAAGTTTGGAACCACCAAGACTCTTCCTAGAGCTGGCCGCCTGGCCAAATTGAGCATTTGGGGGAGAAGGGCCTTGGTCAGGGAGGTGACCAAGAACCATCTCTGCAGCACTCCACCAATCAGGCCTTTATGGTGGAGTGGCCAGACTGAAGCCACTCCTCAGTAAAAGGCATCTGACAGCCCACTTGGAGTTTGCCAAAAGGCACCTAAAGACTCTCAGACCATGAGAAACAAGATTCTTTATTCTGATGAAACCAAGATTGAACGCTTTGGCCTGAATGCCAAGTGTCACGTCTGTAGGAAACCTAGTGTTGGCAGCATCATTTTTCAGTGGCAGGGACTGGGAGGCTAGTCAGGATTGAGGCAGAGATGAACGGAGCAAAGTACAGAGAGATCCTTGATGAAAACCTACTCCAGAGCACTCAGGACCTCAGACTGGAGCAAAGGTTCACCTTCCAACAGGACAACGACCCTAAGCACACAGCCAAGACAAAGCAGAAGTGGCTTCAGGACATGTCTCTGAATGTCTTTGAGTGGCCCAGCCAGAGCCTGGACTTGAACCCGATCGAACATCTCTGGAGAGACCTGAAAATAGCTGTGTAGCAACGCTCCCCATCCAACCTGACAGAGCTTGAGAGGATCTGCAGAGAGGAACGGGAGAAACTCCCCAAATAGAGGTGTGCTTAGCTTGTAGTGTCATACCCAAGAAGACTCAAGGCTGTAATCTTTGCCAAAGGTGCTTCAACAAAGTACTCAGTAACTGGTCTGAATACTAATGTAAATATGATATTTCTGTTTTTAACACAATCGCTGAAATTTCTAAAAAACTGTTTTTGCTTCATCATTATGGGGTATTGAGAGTAGTTTGATGAGGGATTTAATAAATGTTAGAATAAGGCTGTAACGTAACAACATGTGGAAAAAGTAATGGGGTCTGAATACTTTCCAAAGGCACTGTAAGTGTAAAACATTCAATTTGACTCTTGAGGTCTTTCCATTCCAAACAAATTGGAAAGTAGGCCATTTATTTTCTTAAAGAATTTTGATGGAATTGAAACTGGTAAGGCTTGTAATGGTTGCATCATATATATTCCCCCTGATTATGTTGATCCCAATTAACATAAAAATTGAATTTAGTCTTATTTAGTCGAGGAGATTAGTTGATTTTATTGGCCTTCTCCAGGTATTTAATTTTCGTCTTTGTCCATTTCCATTGAAAGCTGCTATCCACGCTTGAAAAGTCATAATTAGAGATGGTCATTATTTCTCCCAATTCACATTGAATCCTGATACAGAACCATGTGTCCAACATTTGCAAAAGAAATTACAGAGAATGTTCTGGTTCAGATAAATAGAGCAAAATGTAATCTGCAAACAATAATATCACATGTTGTTCTACAGCAATCTCTATTCCCCGGATTGAGCCAATAGTTCTAATTATTGATGCTAGTGGCTCCGTGGCGAATGGAAATAAATAACTGGACAGAGGGCATCCCTGTCTTGTCCCTCGTGAGAACTTGATCTGAGATTTGTCAATTTGTTCTTATAGCAGCTTTGGGGGATTTATACAATAGCTCACTCCAGGAAATAAATACCAGACCAAAACCAAACTTTTTTTAAGACAGCCACCAAATATGCCCATTCCACTTTTGAAGTTACTGGTATGATGAATTATATAAAATAAATAGTTGGAGATTGTCTGAAGACATCCTATTCTCTATGAACACTGTTTGATCTAAGTAAATAAACTTTAGTATTACTATTTTTAGCAAAAACCTTAGCAATGATTCTGTAATCCACATTCAAAAGTGATACTGGGTGGAAGGATCCACATGACAATGGGTCCATATTTTTCTTTTTTTATTCAGGTGATTGTAGCCAAACATAGTAATTGGGAAAGTTAATTTGTATTTGTATATAGAGCTGTTATGAGCATAAGTAACATAGGCAGAAAGTGTCTGTAAAATTCTACATAATTACCAGGAGATTTCCCATTTTATATAATACTAATGGCCTCCACCTACTCACCTAGGGAAATGTTTCTATCCATATGAATTTTCTGTGGTTCACTTATAATTGGTAAATTGGCCTTTATTAAAAAAATGGTCTATCTTTCTTTGAACTTTTGTTTTTGGATTGATACAGTTTGCAATAAAATGTTTTAAAGACAGTTGCAGTCATTTCAGAAGCATCCATTGTTATGCTATCATCTGGGGTTTTTAATGCTGTCGATGGTACGTTCCTCCTCTTCTTTCTGAATTTGCCAAGCAAGCGTTTTCCACACACTTTCATCTTGCGCAACATATTGTTATTTGGATTTCAGGACTCTTAGCCTAGCGGTTATCTTTCACTACCTCTTTTCTCCAATTGTCTACAATTTTCTATTTTCTACTTTCTACCAAATACTCTTTTCCTTTCCTCCTCTATCTTCAAATGTGCTCTAACTATCTCTTTTTCTGTTTCCTTCTGTCTCCCACCTCCTCTCTTTCTCTCACTTACTGGGAGACATATGACAACGAGTGTCAACTGAGAAGTCAACTTCACACCGGTGAGACACACAAACACACACATGATCCGACATCGCAAGTCACCACGGCCTGCGACTGTTGGTGTGAAACACACCAGACACGAGCGAGACGCCTCTGTGTGTGAGAACAAACACACACACACAATCCCACATCGAGAGTCATGTGAAACACAGCAGACACGAACAAGATGTATGGAGCGATTTCAGTGCCAACAGATTTCTATAGTTTAATTTCAAATTTGTACAAGGATATTGAATTTGAATGTAATATTTTATAATGCACACATTTGATCATTGAATTCCATAATTAGAAACTGAATTGAATGTATATTGAATATTCAAGTAAAATATTTTATATATTTCAAAATGGTATTTCAATATGGTAGATATTACATTCATTGTCTGTGTATCAAGTTTACAAACTATAATTTATCAAAGTTTCATATACATTCAGATTCAGTTTTCAAATTCAATTATCTAAATTCAGATTGAAAACCAGACAACAGCCTGGTACTTTCAGAGGTAGAGTATAACAGATAGAATCAAATCCTCACTGTGCTAAACAGAAAATGAGGGTGGTTTCTGAAGCCAACGTCTCTAGCATTTTAACCGTTTTGGCTATGAGCTATTATGACCCCATTCCTGGAGCATGAACTGGCTTTCTGTTCCCCTCTATGATGATTACAGGCTGCTTTAAACATTTTTTTTGGTCCCCCATAACAATATACTGTAGTTGAAATCCACTTCATAGACCTTCTAAGGAGAGCCTTTCCACTCCCCATTTAATTTCGCTCTTGTGACTGACTGGGTTAGAACCTGCATGTCTCAAGACTGTGTTAGCCAACTTAGCAAAAGCATATAAGGATAAGTTCAGGAAGTTCATGTAAAGTACAACAAGTTGCTTGCTTAACAAGTACCATTTCCCCCTGAATCAGCTCATACAAGACTTGAACTCAGGACCTCTGCCTTGCCAACACACATGACCACCCTCCTGAAGTATTCCAACCCACAGTGCTATTGAAAAAGTACTTTTTCAATTGTTCAAGGAGATACACTTCAGGGTGATGAGTGAGTTTCACAGATACCCATCCACTACATTCAACCCCTTAACTCACTCCACAGCGACCCCAGTGGTTGAACCAGCTCAACTGCAGATCTCAGTCCAGTGGCACCATTATAAAGGATGTCACGCTGCCTGCTTAGCGAGTACCACTTCCCCCGATTCAGCTCATATGGAGACGCTTACTCAGGACTTCTGCTTTCGAAAATATGTGACCGCCCTCCTGAAGCTATCCAACATATCCTGCTATAATTGTGCAAGGGGTGAGACTTCAGTCTGAGGAGTGAGTTTCAAGATCCAGCAAGGTTACTCACGTGGTTTAGTGATCCATGCTTATGTGATAAGAACCTTGCCTGAGACCTGAAGACGTGTTAGTTTGACTTGTGTTAGACAGTCTAGTTTCAAGTAGGGGCCGACTGGCCATCTGGCATTTCTGGCAGTGGGCCTGTCTAATGTGTTTTTTAAATGTGAAATAATCATTATCTGGAGGAAAAGAATGGGCCAGTGTGGAGGCCTCAAGGACAACAATGGGCCGGTGTGTTATGGAGTCAGGGCTGATTTTTGGTCCCCCTGGTTTCAAGCCTCCAGCAAGGGTAGTCATTACATTAAGACTGTTAACCTAAAGCCTAGACTTTGGCCCTGTGACTTGGATGGGTCTCATGGTTCGGTGACCATGCTTGTGCGAAGCCTAGCTTGTCTGAGACATGAAAAGTTGCATTGTCTGGTGCACAGGAGACCTGGGTTAGAACCCCATCAGTCAAACTAACACATCTTCAAGTCTCAGCCAAGGTTGCTCATCACATAGCCTTTCAAGTGCCCTGATCCTGCAAGCTGTTTTTTATTAACCAGGCAAGTCAGTTAAGAACAACATTTTATTTTCAATGACAGTCTAGGAACAGTGCCTTGTTCAGGGGTAGAACAACAGATTTTACCTTGTCAGCTCAGGGATTCGATCTAGCAACCTTTCAGTTACAAGTCTAACACTCTAACCACTACATGCAGTAATGGTAATTGCGAGGCTACTCATCACATGGATGGACCACCAAACCACCTCTGTTGCACTCTCATTAAATGGGTTTGTTTCTGGTTACCACAGAAAGTGTTGTTGTGCAGTAGGCCTGATTTCGAACCCAGTCAGTTATATTGATGCTGTGATCGCTGAGTATGAGGTCAAAGGGGGATGAAATGTAACCAAAGTGGTTCGATGAAGCTCGCTGGAGACTTAAAGACATGTGTTGATTAACTAGGGGTGGCAGGTAGCCTAGTGGTTAGAACATAACTGAAAGGTTGCTAGAACAAATCCCCAAGCTGACAAGGTAAAAATCTGTCATTCTGCCCCTGAACAAGGCAATTAACCCACTGTTTCTTGGCTATTTTTGTAAATAAGAATTTGTTCTTAACTGACTTGCCTAGTTAAATTAAAAAAATACTTCCTGAGCTAATCTTTATGGGTTTTATCTAAGTGGGCTAACTTAGTCTTATGACATGTACAAGACCTGGTTGGAACCCAATCAATCGCAAGATTAAATAGGCAATGGAAGGCCTTAGAAGGGACAGCCAACTATTTTCTTATGGGGGCCAAATTGCGTTTTTTATGACATTCCCTTCTAACGCAGCCTGTGATCATCATAGAGGGGAACAGAAAGCCCATCCATGCTCCAGAGAGTCTTCGCTTTCAGGAATGGGGTCTTAATAGCATATAGTTGAACCGGTTCATATAAAGAAAATAAATTCAGCATGCCTCATTGGCTTAAGAAAATGCCAGAAGCTTCTGTTTACCACACAGAGCATTTGATTCTATCTGTTCTCCTCTACCTTTCCTGGCTGGCAAAGTACCAGGATGTGGTCCCTGATTTTTTTTCTGAATTTAGAGAACTGAATTTGAATGCATCTGTGAAGTTGAATATATGAAACTTGAAATGATGGTTTGTATATTATATATATATTGTATATAACTTATATCTACAATCATGAAACGTAATATTTAAATATTCAATTTGAGTATTCAATTAAATTTAAATATAATTTTTAAACGGAATGCAATATTCATTCCGTTTATTAATATATAAAAAATAATATATATCCAAATACAATTTCTGTTGGCACTGAAATCACTCCATAGAGGCGACTCATATCTTCCGGCGCCGACAGAGATGGCCGCCTCGCTTCGCGTTCCTAGGAAACTATGCAGTTTTTTGTTTTTTTACGTGTTATTTCTTACATTAGTACCCCAGGTCATCTTAGGTTTCATTACATACAGTCGAGAAGAACTACTGAATATAAGATCAGCATCAACTCACCATCAGTACGACCAAGAATATGTTTTTCGCGACGCGGATCCTGTGTTCTGCCTTACAAACAGGACAACGGAGTGGATCCTATGCAGCGACCCAAAAAAACGACTCCGAAAGAGAGGGAAACGAGGCGGTCTTCTGGTCAGACTCCGGAGACGGGCACAGCGCGCACCACTCCCTAGCATTCTTCTTGCCAATGTCCAGTCTCTTGACAACAAGGTTGATGAAATCCGAGCAAGGGTAGCATTCCAGAGGGACATCAGAGACTGTAACGTCCTTTGCTTCACTGAAACATGGCTCACTGGAGAGACGCTATCCGAAGCGGTGCAGCCAACGGGTTTCTCCACACATCGCGCAGACAGAAACAAACATCTTTCTGGTAAGAAGAGGGGCGGAGGCGTATGCCTCATGGCCAACGTGACATGGTGTGATGAAAGAAACATACAGGAACTCAAATCCTTCTGTTCACCTGATTTAGAATTCCTCACAATCAAATGTAGACCGCATTATCTACCAAGAGAATTCTCTTCGATTATAATCACAGCCGTATATATCCCCCCCCAAGCAGACACATCGATGGCTCTGAACAAACTTTATTTAACTCTCTGCAAACTGGAAACAATTTATCCGGAGGCTGCATTCATTGTAGCTGGGGATTTTAACAAGGCTAATCTGAAAACAAGACTCCCCAAATTTTATCAGCATATCGATTGCGCAACCAGGGGAGGAAAGACCTTGGACCATTGTTACTCTAACTTCCGCGACGCATATAAGGCCCTGCCCCGCCCCCCTTTCGGAAAAGCTGACCACGACTCCATTTTGTTGATCCCTGCCTACAGACAGAAACTAAAACAAGAGGCTCCCACGCTGAGGTCTGTCCAACGCTGGTCCGACCAAGCTGACTCCACACTCCAAGACTGCTTCCATCACGTGGACTGGGAGATGTTTCGTATTGCGTCAGATAACAACATTGACGAATACGCTGATTCGGTGTGCGAGTTCATTAGAACGTGCGTTGAAGATGTCGTTCCCATAGCAACGATTAAAACATTCCCTAACCAGAAACCGTGGATTGATGGCAGCATTCGTGTGAAACTGAAAGCGCGAACCACTGCTTTTAATCAGGGCAAGGTGTCTGGTAACATGACCGAATACAAACAGTGCAGCTATTCCCTCCGCAAGGCTATCAAACAAGCTAAGCGCCAGTACAGAGACAAAGTAGAATCTCAATTCAACGGCTCAGACACAAGAGGCATGTGGCAGGGTCTACAGTCAATCACGGACTACAGGAAGAAATCCAGCCCAGTCACGGACCAGGATGTCTTGCTCCCAGGCAGACTAAATAACTTTTTTGCCCGCTTTGAGGACAATACAGTGCCACTGACACGGCCTGCAACGAAAACATGCGGTCTCTCCTTCACTGCAGCCGAGGTGAGTAAGACATTTAAACGTGTTAACCCTCGCAAGGCTGCAGGCCCAGATGGCATCCCCAGCCGCGCCCTCAGAGCATGCGCAGACCAGCTGGCCGGTGTGTTTACGGACATATTCAATCAATCCCTATACCAGTCTGCTGTTCCCACATGCTTCAAGAGGGCCACCATTGTTCCTGTTCCCAAGAAAGCTAAGGTAACTGAGCTAAATGACTACCGCCCCGTAGCACTCACATCCGTCATCATGAAGTGCTTTGAGAGACTAGTCAAGGACCATATCACCTCCACCCTACCTGACACCCTAGACCCACTCCAATTTGCTTACCGCCCAAATAGGTCCACAGACGATGCAATCTCAACCACACTGCACACTGCCCTAACCCATCTGGACAAGAGGAATACCTATGTGAGAATGCTGTTCATCGACTACAGCTCGGCATTCAACACCATAGTACCCTCCAAGCTCGTCATCAAGCTCGAGACCCTGGGTCTCGACCCCGCCCTGTGCAACTGGGTACTGGACTTCCTGACGGGCCGCCCCCAGGTGGTGAGGGTAGGCAACAACATCTCCTCCCCGCTGATCCTCAACACTGGGGCCCCACAAGGGTGCGTTCTGAGCCCTCTCCTGTACTCCCTGTTCACCCACGACTGCGTGGCCACGCACGCCTCCAACTCAATCATCAAGTTTGCGGACGACACAACAGTGGTAGGCTTGATTACCAACAACGATGAGACGGCCTACAGGGAGGAGGTGAGGGCCCTCGGAGTGTGGTGTCAGGAAAATAACCTCACACTCAACGTCAACAAAACTAAGGAGATGATTGTGGACTTCAGGAAACAGCAGAGGGAACACCCCCCTATCCACATCGATGGAACAGTAGTGGAGAGGGTAGCAAGTTTTAAGTTCCTCGGCATACACATCACAGACAAACTGAATTGGTCCACTCACACAGACAGCATCGTGAAGAAGGCGCAGCAGCGCCTCTTCAACCTCAGGAGGCTGAAGAAATTTGGCTTGTCACCAAAAGCACTCACAAACTTCTACAGATGCACAATCGAGAGCATCCTGGCGGGCTGTATCACCGCCTGGTATGGCAACTGCACCGCCCTCAACCGTAAGGCTCTCCAGAGGGTAGTGAGGTCTGCACAACGCATCACCGGGGGCAAACTACCTGCCCTCCAGGACACCTACACCACCCGATGTCACAGGAAGGCCATAAAGATCATCAAGGACATCAACCACCCGAGCCACTGCCTGTTCACCCCGCTATCATCCAGAAGGCGAGGTCAGTACAGGTGCATCAAAGCTGGGACCGAGAGACTGAAAAACAGCTTCTATCTCAAGGCCATCAGACTGTTAAACAGCCACCACTAACACTGAGTGGCTGCTGCCAACACACTGACACTGACTCAACTCCAGCCACTTTAATAATGGGAATTGATGGGAAATGATGTAAATATATCACTAGCCACTTTAAACAATGCTACCTTATATAAATGTTACTTACCCTACATTATTCATCTCATATGCATACGTATATACTGTACTCTATATCATCGACGGTATCCTTATGTAATACATGTATCACTAGCCACTTTATACTATACTATGCCACTTTGTTTACATACTCATCTCATTTGTACATACTGTACCCGATACCATCTACTGTATCTTGCCTATGCTGCTCTGTACCATCACTCATTCATATATCCTTATGTGCATATTCTTTATCCCCTTACACTGTGTACAAGACAGTAGTTTTGGAATTGTTAGTTAGATTACTTGTTATTACTGCATTGTCGGAACTAGAAGCACAAGCATTTCGCTACACTCGCATTAACATCTGCTAACCATGTGTATGTGACAAATAAAATTTGATTTGATTTGATTTTCTGTGTGTGAGAACACACACTCACACATATATACACACACAGGAGGAGAGGAACAGGCAGAGAAGAAGGCAATTAGTGGTGGCGTTGAGCTTGGATGTGAGCCGTACTGCCAACATTCTCCACCCAGCCTTTTTGCCCTGACATATAATGGGAGAGACGACAAAAACAGAGCAGTCAGCTGCTCACTGAGATGGCATATTCTATACTATCTACTCTACCTTAGACTATGCCGCTCTGACATTGCTCGACCATATATCTATATATTCTTAATTCCATTCCTTTACTTAGATTTGTGTGTATTAGGTATTTGTTGTGAAATTGTTAGATATTACTTAGTAGATATTGCCTCACTGTTGAAACTAGAAGCACAAGCATTTCGCTACACCCATAATAACATCTGCTTAACACGTGTATTTGACATCCTCTTACATTATGGCAAAAAGGAAGAAAGAAAAAGCATACATTTTAACAGCCGCTAATGACTGCCAGTAAAAATGTGTTTTACGCATCACTCTACCCATTAAGGGATACATAAGTTTACCTTACAATCGACCCTGACACATCCATTATCATGACACTAGGTGAGACCCAAATGCAGACACAGTAGGCAGATGGTTGGAGTTTAAGACGTTTAATAAATCCAAAGGGAGTAGGCAAGAGAATGGTCTTGGACAGGTCAAAGATCATAACCAGATCAGAGTCCAGGAGGTACAGAGTGACAGGCAGGCTAAAGGTCAGGGCAGGCAGAATGGTCAGGGAGGCGGGTACAGAGTCCAGAACAGGCAAGGGTCAGAACTGGGAGGACTAGAAAAAGGAGAAAAGGCAAAGCAGGAAAAGGGGAAAACCGCTGGTAGGCTTGGACATACAAGACGAACTGGCACAGAGAGACAGGAAACACAGGGATAAATACACTGGGGAAAACAAGTGACACCTGGATGGGGTGGAGACAATAACGAGAACAGGTGAAACAGATCAGGGTGTGACAGCCATGGCATGATAGCAAAGGAAACGTGCAGTACTGACAATCTAGAGCGAGTATACCTGTAAAACCAACCTTCTCTCCACACACATTTTTGTTTTTAGTCCAGCGTCATTGCTCTATCACTTTGGGTGATTTACACATAGACTTATATCAATAAGTATCGGGAATATAAGGGTAGCTTGTATAGCTCATGTAAAAATATAATATACCTTTCGCTTATATCACTGTGGATGCCACTGTTATTTTAATTGTCCCTTTATCGTTACTTGTTTTTTTTTATGTCTGGTCAAGTTCAGTTTAGTCTCATTGGAACTCTGAAACTGAAATGACAGGTGGATTTAATTTGACACACACATTCCTGAAACAACACACATATTTTTGTATGCTGCAGCGAGAGAAGTCTATCTATCACAATGCTGTTATGCCAGCCATAGAGAATTAGGAGCACCTCTCAAAAATGACATCCCTCTCCATACACAGCACACTACTTTTGACCACCAAAGCAACATAGGGCTCTAATGTTGCTTTATTATTCAGCAATGATGTATGTTGTCATATTGTTTTAATAAGGCGTATATAGTTCATGTGAATTCCTGTTGTTTCTCCTAGCTCTCTTTGTCTCAGCTGGCAGCTACTTCACGCTACCAGACTATGAACCACTCTGCCGCGTCGCCATGGAAACAGCCATTTCCCTCTCAGCTCTATCCTTCCCCATTGGCATCGCCCCACCAGCTGTCACATGTCATAAGATTCCACCTCTGTACCCTCTACCATGTGCGCACAGACACGCACAGGGATACTCAGTGCTACTCACATGAAGACACATGGATACATGCACACATGAATATAGGCACATCATAGGTCTCTGTCACACTCACATATGTGTGTGTGCACACAATCATGCATACACATTTCCATGGACACATTTTGAATTCAAAGGCTCACTCGCCTTTCTAAACCAAAGGTATGTTCAGACACATATCTACAGACAAGGCAGCACACACACAAACACACATGCACACACACAAAACCTTGAGGACACTTTTTTGCTGAACTCCGGCATGCTCTTTGTCTTTAGGGTTACAGGTTTTTCATCTTTTAAATCAAAAGAAACCCACTCTTTGACTGCTCTCACATCAATGTACAAAGGCTGGTCGAATTTTCTCAAGGTATCAAATTCTTTACAAGCTGGGATTTTCCTCCTGGAAAAATAGTTAATCAGTCTCTTCAGGGATGTTTCTATTCAACACTACCTGAGCACATTACAAAAGCATTCCATTCACACGTTGAATTCCTATTTGACATTGAACCCAGTGCAGTGTTCAATGCAAAGTTAATCACCTGTTCTAGATCATTCGGATGTCTTTTCATGTTGAGTATACAGAACACACCATCCATTTTGATCTATTTATGAAGTCTGTTGTACATGAAGGAACAGATACATCGTTTTGTCTCCGCAGCCACCATATACTGTATAAGAATTTCAGGGTTGTGCACATTAGTGCACAGTTTAGCAAAATGTTTCGCCACGAGAAATTAATATTAGTGGACAATTCAGGTAGTCCCTCCCGTTTCAGTCAGTTTTTTTCTGTTTAGTGCCTCACTGGTTCTCCGGGTTTTGTTAAAATGTTTTATCGACATTTAAAGAAGTCCATTATGAAGCTGAGGGTGCAGGAACAGGAACTGGGGTACTAATTGTATTAAGTAACTTCATGCAAAACAGGAATGGCAGTCGTTTTGCCTTTGAAAACCAGCTAGTTCTTGCCTCACATCATTTTACATTTTACATTTGTCATTTAGCAGATGCTCTTATCCAGAGCGACTTAAAGGAGCAATTAGGGTTAAGTGCCTTGCTCAAGGGCACATCATATTTTTTTCACCTTGTCAACTTGGGGATTCAAACAAGCAACCTTTCAGTTACAGGTCCAACGCTCTAACTGCTAGACTTCCTGCCTCCTACACACCCACAAGGATGCATACATTTGGGGATCCATTCAATGTGCTCTTTTTCTTCTTTAAAAAAATGGGTTGAAAAAATTACAGTATGAGCTTAATCGTGGGATCTCTGAGATTACCTTTTGGATATATTTCATGCTCATTACAATCCGTTTGAACTGACACAAATGTGTTCCTATCTCTCTTTAATTTAGACGCCAACAACGTCTTTCTTTACACAGACCTAAAGATATGCATAGCTGCTATTGTTACATCCTCAGAAACATGATCTGCATAGCTGCTAGTGTTACCGCATAGACACCAACTTGTAGCCCCAAATCAATGTCATTATAATTCATGTATCCAGGAAAGTAGAGGCACACAGAACTAGTGCACATCATATTTACATTATAGATAGCATAACACACAGATCGTGCATAGCATTAAATGTGTTTAATTCAATTTAATTGTGTTAACTTCATGTAAAGTGTGATCTATTATTGTTTTTTTTAAATGTAGACTGGCATTGCCATCTCTGCCTCTGCCTATACGCAGATTGTGCGCTGCACGTAGAGCCCCGCGGCAGCTGGGGGCACAAAAATAAACTTTAGAGCAACTCAGTTTTTCCCTTGTTATCTGTAAGTCACTGACTGTCACTCAATTAACCCATCTCAGCCAACATTTTATAAGATTGCTAGCTAAGTCTAGCCAGCTATCCAAACCTTCATGGTTGAATTACCTACCGCCCACGACCTCTAGAGGCCCCACATTGATTTTGTTGGTGAGCACAGCCAGCGGTTTCACACATCAGTCCCTCGCCACTGTACGTGTCTCTCAGAACGCCTGCAGGTTAATGTTTAAAGGAAGGATAGGTTCCTTGAGGTCCTTGATATCAACGTTACAAGGAGGTGTCCCAGAATAAATGACATAAGCAGCAGGACAAAATGACAGATAACCGTGTCCCTTCAAGGCTAACTACAGGTGTAGTACTGTACCTCGATTAGTGTTGTGTCATTGAAAGGGCTGTATCGCTGCTGATGTAGTTCTACACTAGTCTCTCCACCCTGGTGCTTTACAACCATGATAAGTCACTCGCATCTGAGCGGCCAAGCTCAGATAGCGTTTGTGATTAGCACTTGCAGTTGGAACTCGTGTGATAGAAGGCTATGGAATGCCAACTGGCCTTGCATCGTACCTTTGAACAGAACACAACTATTTTCTTCTGCCATTTTTAGGGCCTTATTTTTTATTCTGTTTCCTCCATTTAATTTATCCAGGTTTCAGTTATTTTCAGGCTTTCACTCACCCCCCCCCCCCAAAAAAAAAATATTTGAAAAACACCTAAATTGTATGTTCCAAGTCCACAACAATGCTTAAACCACATCAAGAGACCTCTTTTAAGGTCTGGGCACCAAGAGACCATTGTTTGGTTAGTGAAGTTTCTGTAGTGCTCATGTGATTGTAGAGTTTGCTAAACAAATGAACACTGGATTGGCCACTGCAAACAATTATGATATCATTCTGCCAGGTAGGCATAGGCTACTTTTTAGTTACCATTTAATTGAGAATTGTAACGACTCTCGTGGATTGAAGAAGGAGACCAAGGTGCAGCGTGGTAGGCGTTCATTATTTTTTTTATAAACTGAACACTGCAACAAAATAACAAAGTAGAAAAAACGAAAGTGCACAGTTCTGTCAGGCAACAAAACAGCTAAACAGAAAATAACTCCCCACAAAACCCAAATGGAAAATCACAACTTATATATGATCCCCAATCAGAGACAACGATAGACAGCTGCCTCTGATTGGGAACCACACTAGGCAAAAACAACATAGATTCTCCCACCCGAGTCACACCCTAACCTAACCAAAAACATAGAGAATAAATAAGGATCTCTAAGCCCAGGGCGTGACAAGAATAATAATATAATACAGTAATGGTGTTACAGAGGAATACCACATGAGAAATGATGCCTGGCAAAAAACAGATGCGGTGGCTGTCGCTGAAACAAATCAAGATATATTTATACAGCACATTTCAGACATGGAATGCAACACAACAAACATAACATTAAATAAAAACTGAAGAATGACACAAACTGAACAACTGAAAAGTGAACAATTGCATTATCACAATATCAGATGAAACAAATTGGCTGGTATGTTAACCAGTCTCACAGGCAGTGTCCCAAATGACACCCATTATTCCTTTATAGTGCATTACCTTTGAACAGGGCCCATAAGGTGAACACTAGTAATAGGGTGCAATTTAGGATACAGACACAGTGTCTGGAACACAGACAGACATGGTGCTGTTCGCTGGGATAGAACTTCTGGGACTCCCCTAGCATGTTCCAAGTCCAAATGGTTATATTTTGTCAAAATATCATCTGAGGGAATGACCCACTTATTTAAGGAGAATCACAATGATGTCCAAATTTCAATAATAGCAACCGCATATCAGATTGAACCCCTTTGAAATTAATAAGACAGTGGCTCGAATATTAATCCAAACGGCGGTGAATTAAGATGTTACTTTTGGAGAGGGAGATGGTGTGAAATTAATAAATCCATGGCAAATGGTCTCATTTCTTCAGAACACTCTCCTGCAATCCGCTTCACCAATTTATATTTATATAAAAAAGTATTATTTACCTCAGATCTGTAATCCTCCGAGAGGCTAGCCAGAAATTAGCCAGAAGCTAGCCGGGAGCTAGCCAGAAGCTGGTCCAGAAGCTCCTCAGAAGCTGGTTCAGAAGCTAGTTCAGAAGCTAGTTAGCTTCTTTACTGGCTAATCGTTAGTACTCAGCTAACCACGGTTTGTGGTCATCGGCTGTCCTTTGGCTCGAGAATCTATCGCCAGTTTTGTACTGCGCGGTGCAGCGCAGGGCGGCTCGGAACGGAACATACCGGACCAATTTTTCTCTCCATGTCCCTGGATTTCGGCCGCTGGCTCTGGACATCCATACCTGGATCTCACAGCTAGCTAGCTGCCATCCGTGTGACTATCGGCTTTCGTCGATACCGGAGCTAACATCAATTGTTCCGGAGCTAGCCAACTGAAGAGTTCCATCAATCACTCCTGGGCTGCAGTCACCTATCCAGACCCGTTTTGCTGCCTACGCGGAGCCCCACCGGGCATTCACAGCTGGACTGCCGACGTTGTCTACCCGAGGAAATTGTCCGGCTGGCTCCGGCGCAACGTTGCCTGGGCGCCCATCTGCGGCCTGCTAGCCGTTGGCTATCTTATCAGCTGCTATCTGAATAGACAATCGGACAATTTTTATTTTATTTTATTTTTATTTATTTTTCTTCTTGGGCCTCTATAACTATATCTATTGTTTTTATTTTTGTTGTTATTGTGTGATTTGGATCAATCCCCTCTACCACACGGAAACCCACTAATCTACTGACGGAACGCAAGAGTTGGCTAATAACAGACCTCGCTCCTATGCTAGCTTGCTACAGATTTAGCTGTCTAAATCGCCGTGACCCCCAACCAACCTCTCCACTCACTGGACCCTTTTGATCACTCGACTAAGCATGCCTCTCCTTAATGTCAATATGCCTTGTCCATTGCTGTTCTGGTTAGTGTTTATTGGCTTATTTCACTGTAGAGCCTCTAGTCCTGCTCATTATACCTTATCCAACCTATTAGTTCCACCACCCACACATGCAATGACATCTCCTGGTTTCAATGATGTTTCTAGAGAAAATATCTCTCTCTTCATCGCTCAATACCTAGGTTTACCTCCACTGTATTCACATCCTACCTTACCTTTGTCTGTACATTATACCTTGATGCTATTTTATCGCCCCCAGAAACCTCCTTTTACTCTCTGTTCCAGACGTTCTAAACGACCAATTCTTATTGCTTTTAGCCGCACCCTTATTCTACTCCTACTCTGTTCCTCTGGCGATGTAGAGGTGAATCCAGGCCCTGCAGTGCCTAGCTCCACTCCTATTCCCCAGGCGCTCTCATTTGACAACTTCTGTAACCGTAATAGTCTTGGTTTCATGCATGTTAACATTAGAAGCCTCCTCCCTAAGTTTGTTCTATTCACTGCTTTAGCACACTCTGCCAACCCGGATGTTCTAGCTGTGTCTGAATCCTGGCTTAGGAAGACCACCAAAAATTCAGACATTTTAATTCCAAACTACAACATTTTCAGACAAGATAGAACTGCCAAAGGGGGCGGTGTTGCAATCTACTGCAAAGATAGCCTACAGAGTTCTGTCCTACTATCCAGGTCTGTACCCAAACAATTTGAACTTCTACTTTTAAAAATCCACCTCTCTAAAAACAAGTCTCTCACCGTTGCCGCCTGCTATAGACCACCCTCTGCCCCCAGCTGTGCTCTGGACACCATATGTGAACTGATTGCCCCCCATCTATCTTCAGAGCTTGTGCTGCTAGGCGACCTAAACTGGAACATGCTTAACACCCCAGCCATCCTACAATCTAAACTTGATGCCCTCAACCTCACACAAATTATCAATGAACCTACCAGGTACCTCCCCAAAGCCTTAAACACGGGCACCCTCATAGATATCATCCTAACCAACTTGCCCTCTAAATACACCTCTGCTGTTTTCAACCAAGATCCCAGCGATCACTGCCTCATTGCCTGCATCCGTAATGGGTCAGCGGTCAAACGACCTCCACTCATCACTGTAAAACGCTCCCTGAAACACTTCAGCGAGCAGGCCTTTCTAATCGACCTGGCCGGGGTATCCTGGAAGGATATTGATCTCATCCCGTCAGTAGAGGATGCCTGGATATTTTTTTTAAAATGCCTTCCTAACCATCTTAAATAAACATGCCCCATTCAAGAAATTTAGAACCAGGAACAGATATAGCCCTTGGTTCTCCCCAGACCTGACTGCCCTTAACCAACACAAAAACATCCTATGGCGTTCTGCATTAGCATCGAACAGCCCCCGTGATATGCAGCTGTTCAGGGAAGCTAGAAACCATTATACACAGGCAGTTAGAAAAGCCAAGGATAGCTTTTTCAAGCAGAAATTTGCTTCCTGCAACACTAACTCAAAAAAGTTCTGGGACACTGTAAAGTCCATGGAGAATAAAAACACCTCCTCCCAGCTGCCCACTGCACTGAAGATAGGAAACACTGTCACCACTGATAAATCCACCATAATTGAGAATTTCAATAAGCATTTTTCTACGGCTGGCCATGCTTTCCACCTGGCTACTCCTACCCCGGTCAACAGCACTGCACCCCCCACAACAACTCGCCCAAGCCTTCCCCATTTCTCCTTCTCCCAAATCTGCTCAGCTGATGTTCTGAATGAGCTGCAAAATCTGGACCCCTACAAATCAGCCGGGCTAGACAATCTGGACCCTTTCTTTCTAAAATTATCTGCCAAAATTGTTGCCACCCCTATTACTAGCCTGTTCAACCTCTCTTTCGTGTCGTCTGAGATTCCCAAAGATTGGAAAGCAGCTGCGGTCATCCCCCTCTTCAAAGGGGGTGACACTCTTGACCCAAACTGCTACAGACCTATATCTATCCTACCATGCCTTTCTAAGGTCTTCGAAAGCCAAGTCAACAAACAGATTACCGACCATTTCGAATCTCACCATACCTTCTCTGCTATGCAATCTGGTTTCAGAGCTGGTCATGGGTGCACCTAAGCCACGCTCAAGGTCCTAAACGATATATTAACCGCCATCGATAAGAAACATTACTGTGCAGCCGTATTCATTGATCTGGCCAAGGCTTTCGACTCTGTCAATCACCACATCCTCATCGGCAGACTCGATAGCCTTGGTTTCTCAAATGATTGCCTCGTCTGGTTCACATATTACTTCTCTGATAGAGTTCAGTGTGTCAAATCGGAGGGTCTGCTGTCCGGACCTCTGGCAGTCTCTATGGGGGTGCCACAGGGTTCAATTCTTGGACCGACTCTCTTCTCTGTATACATCAATGAGGTCGCTCTTGCTGCTGGAGAGTCTCTGATCCACCTCTACGCAGACGACACCATTCTGTATACTTCTGGCCCTTCTTTGGACACTGTGTTAACAACCCTCCATGCAAGCTTCAATGCCATACAACTCTCCTTCCGTGGCCTCCAATTGCTCTTAAATACAAGTAAAACTAAATGCATGCTCTTCAACCGATCGCTGCCTGTACCTACCCGCCTGTCCAACATTACTACTCTGGACGGCTCTGACTTAGAATACGTGGACAACTACAAATACTTAGGTGTCTGGTTAGACTGTAAACTCTCCTTCCAGACCCATATCAAACATCTCCAATCCAAAGTTAAATCTAGAATTGGCTTCCTATTTCGCAACAAAGCATCCTTCACTCATGCTGCCAAACATACCCTTGTAAAACTGACCATCCTACCAATCCTCGACTTTGGCGATGTCATTTACAAAATAGCCTCCAATACCCTACTCAACAAACTGGATGCAGTCTATCACAGTGCAATCCATTTTGCCACCAAAGCCCCATATACTACCCACCATTGCGACCTGTACGCTCTCGTTGGCTGGCCCTCGCTTCATACTCGTCGCCAAACCCACTGGCTCCATGTCATCTACAAGACCCTGCTAGGTAAAGTCCCCCCTTATCTCAGCTCGCTGGTCACCATTGCATCTCCCACCTGTAGCACACGCTCCAGCAGGTATATCTCTCTAGTCACCCCCAAAACCAATTATTTCTTTGGCCGCCTCTCCTTCCAGTTCTCTGCTGCCAATGACTGGAACGAACTACAAAAATCTCTGAAACTGGAAACACTTATCTCCCTCACTAGCTTTAAGCACCAACTGTCAGAGCAGCTCACAGATTACTGCACCTGTACATAGCCCACCTATAATTTAGCCCAAACAACTACCTCTTTCCCTACTGTATTTAATTTATTTATTTATTTTGCTCCTTTGCATCCCCATTATTTTTATTTCTACTTTGCACATTCTCCCATTGCAAATCTACCATTCCAGTGTTTTACTTGCTATATTGTATCTACTTTGCCACCATGGCCTTTTTGCCTTTACCTCCCTTATCTCACCTCATTTGCTCACATCGTATATAGACTTGTTTATACTGTATTATTGACTGTATGTTTGTTTTACTCCATGTGTAACTCTGTGTCGTTGTATGTGTCGAACTGCTTTGCTTTATCTTGGCCAGGTCGCAATTGTAAATGAGAACTTGTTCTCAACTTGCCTACCTGGTTAAATAAAGGTGAAAAAAATAAAATAAAATTTGATAATGTCTTCGGCATCCTCCTCCAAATAAGCCCGAACTCGAATTAATTATATGAGAGCTGGTTTTTTTCATATTATATTTTCAAGTACATTTTATTTACTGACGTGATTTGTCTCATTCGTCCAACTGATGTTGGAGTAGTGTCTTGGTAAACAAAATATTGTTATTTTTGCTTTCCCTGAACGAGCACTTTAACCAGCCATCTGTGCTCGCTGCTCCGTTACTTATCATGCACGGAGTAGTCCATGTCAATATCGAAAGTATAAATTATGGATTTGACCATGCTTTCCGAAAAACAGGTGGCCACTGTTATTAGAGATAACTACAGATTATGGTTGAAATCCTGAGGGAGTGTTTTGGCACCTCCTCTTCACTACTACCGCTGAACAGGATGGGACCAACATCTTAATAATGCCAACCTGAGGGTTGGGGTCGATTACTCTCTTCGACAGGAAATTATTTGAAGTTAACTTTGTGAATTGAAAACAAACCCTCTTTGATTAAAGTGTGATGACTATTTTACTCTTTGAAATGGAATTGACCTCAACCCCTGCGATGTACTGGCTAATTCCCATGTCACTGTGTTTTAAATTTGGTTGCTAATAAAAATTGCTTAGTACTCTCTAGGGCTGTGTCTGAAATTACACCCTATTCCCTAGTACTGTATATACTGCACTACTTTTGTCCAGAGCCTCATGTGCTTCCTCGTGGGCTCTGGACAAAAATAGTGCACTATAGGGAATAGGATGCAATTTCAGCCTAGATTATTCTCCAAGTCCCCCTCTTTCCTTCTATTTTGCAGCTCTTCCTCTGTGAGATCCGGCTTCCCTCACATCACAGACCCCAGTAGGCTGGTAGCTGAAGTGCTGGACCCGATGGAACCAGTCAACTATGACCCCCAGAGAAAGGAGACGGGTCCCCTGCAGGGCAATGTGCTTCTGCTGCAGTTTCTGGCATTTTCCAGGTGAACCCACGGCTGTCATGTTTGTGGTCCTACGGCACCATGTATAAACATCACCGGCATAGCGTAGCCCCGCGAGTAGGCTGAGATTGATTCCAATCAGCAGGTTATGTACTGTATTATACTGTACATTGTCTCCCAAAGTTATTTAAGAACGCTTACAGGATGGATTTACCCTGGGCATGCAGAATGCAATGCAAGTATAAGGGTCTATTTTAACATCCACGTCAGACAAATTTTATTTTTGTCATGCATTGATGTCAATGGGAAGACTAAGTGGAAGCTAGGATTTGCCCCATAGTGAAGAAACCACATAGGAGGATTTGAGTTTGATAATTTTTTACATTTACATTTTTATATTTTAGTCATTTAGCAGACTTATCCAGAGCAACTTACAGTTAGTGCATTCATCTTAAGATAGCTAGGTGGTCAAACCACATATCAAAGGCATAGTATGTGCACTTTTCCTCAATAAAGAAGTTATCAGCAAAGTCAGAGTTCCAGGTGACGTGAGGATTATTTAAGATACTCTGAAGAGATAGGGTTTCAGGTGCTTTCTGAAGATGGGCCAATGCTCTGCTGTCCTAGCTTCAGGGGGAAGGTGGTTCCACCATTGGGGTGCCAGGACAGAGAAGAGCGTAGACTGACTGGGCTGAGCAGAAGCTGCCCTCCCGTAGAGGTGGGAGGGCCAACAGAGAAGAAGTGGCAGAACGGAGTGCTCGGGTTGGGGTGTAGGGTTTGAGCATAGCCTGGAGGGGCAGTTCCTCTTGCTGCTCCGTAGGCAAGCACCATAATCTTGTAGTTGATGCGAGTGTCGACTGGAAGCCAGTGGATTGTCTGGAGTAGCTGGGTGACATGGGAGAACTTGGGAGGTTGAAAACCAGGCGGTCTGCAGCATTCTAGATAAATTGCAGGGGTTTGATGGCACAATCGGGGAGCCCAGACAACAACGTGTTGCAGTGTCTAAATGGGAGATGACAAGTGCCTGGTTTAGGACCTACGCCACTTCCTGTGTGAGGTAGGGTCGTACTCTACTGATGTTGTATAGCTTGAACCTGCAGGAGCGAGTCACTGCTTTGATATTTCTCTTTGATATATCTCTTGTCGAGGTTGAGGTCGACATCCAAGCTGAGATATCTGGCAGGCACGCAGAGATGTTTGTCACCACCTGAGTATCAGAAGGGGAGAAGGAAAAAAGTAGCTGAGTGCCATCCACATAGCAATGATAGGAGAAACCATATGAGGACATGACGGAGACGAGGGACTTGGTGTATAGAGAAAAGAGGAGATGGCCTAGAACCGAGCCCTGGGGGCGGCGGCGGATTTATGTATGGGCAACATGCACAGCCGCCCAGGGTGGCATCTTGCCGGGGGCAAAATCCCTAAAGGTTGGTTGGTGTATTCTGAAAGAAACAACAGCCTCTTCTGCTGCAAACCATTTTCTAAGAAGAAAATGAATTGAGCAAACTTAGGACTGACAGACTGGAAACATGCAAGTTCTTTGCTGACTTCACACGACAGCAGTCCAGTACACCAAAACTGCATAAAACATGGAAAGAACTGGCAATGAGGATCAAAAAAGGGGAAACAATTGATAAGCATGAAATGGCACTTATAGAGGCTGAGAGGATGAGATGAAGAGAGGTGTTGACATGTCTCTGGCAATTAGAAATCTGGCACTAAGGGGACACACAGAAACTCTACTCTCCATCTAATGGAAATTTACTCAGAGGTTGAACTGATGGCACAATTTGATCCGGTCATGAAAGAGCACCTTAACCGTGTCCAAAAAGGGACCTTGAGTCACACCACCAGCTACCTTGGCCACCAAATACAGAATGAACTCATTGATTTGTTGAGTAGCAAGGTCATTTCAATAATGGTGAGAGACACCAAGCTGGCAAAATTCTTCTCTATCATTCTAGATTGCACCTCAGATGTCAGCAATACTGAACAGTTGTGATTCGAATTGTGTCACTGAAGGAGAAGCCCCTCGTTAAGGAACATTATATGGGGGTTTTGGAGGCAGAGGAGTCCACGGGCCAACATTTGGCATCCCTGATTCTCATAAGATTAGAGGAGCTAAAAATTCCTTTTGAGGACAGTCTTATGATAATGGGGCCAAC
The DNA here is from genome assembly GCF_057628025.1 of Oncorhynchus mykiss. Taxonomy (NCBI): domain Eukaryota; kingdom Metazoa; phylum Chordata; class Actinopteri; order Salmoniformes; family Salmonidae; genus Oncorhynchus; species Oncorhynchus mykiss. The sequence continues at coordinate 59,200,916 of NC_143030.1, forward strand.
ATGAAAAGCAAAAAGAAAGGCGTCTAAGCCAGACCTCTGGAAATGAATCCAAGAGCTCTAGTTGTGCCATTTGGGGCTCATACATTGAACCTGGTTGTGGCTGATACTGCTAAAAGTTATGTCGATGCCACAGGTGACTGTCATCTTACACAAACTGTACACCTTGTTATCACACAGCGATGGGCCATCCTGAAAAAACATGTGGACAAGGTGAGGGAGTAAAGTTAAGAGTGTCGAGCCACTGAGGTACACTGTATCAGGCAGCAGCGGTGAGAGAGGCACTGATTGAGGTGAGGGATCAAACCAAAGACCCTGTGATAAAGATTGAGGCCCAGTCCTTGTCAGAGGAGGTGGGATCATACTGCTTCAGCATCTGTACAGTGGTGTGGTATGACATCTTGAGCCCGATCCAACATGTGACCAAGCTGATGCAGTCTTCCAGTATGCATGTGGATGTTGCAGTCAGTCTTCTCAGAAAGACAGAGAGGTCCCAGCAACTTTTTAACATGTATATATTTATCCTTTATTTAACCTTGAGAAACGACCTGGCCAAGATAAAGCAAAGCAGTTCGACACATAGAACAACACAGTTACACATGGAATAAACAAACATACAGTCAATAAAACAGTAGAAAAAGTCTGTACAGTGTGTGCAAATGAGGTAGGATAAGGGAGGTAAGGCAATAAATAGTCCATAGTGGCGAAGTAATTACAATATAGCAATTAAACACTGGAGTGATAGATGTGCAGAAGATGAATGTGCAAGTAGAGATACTGGGGTGCAAAGGAGCAAGATAAATAAATAATATACAGTATGTGGATGAGGTAGTTGGATGGGCTATTGACAGATGGGATATGTACAGGTGCAGTGATCTGTGAGCTGCTCTGATAGCTGGTCATTAAAGTTAGTAAGGGAGATATGAGTCTCCCGTTTCAGTTATTTTTGCAGTTCGTTCCAGTCATTGGCAGCAGAGAACTGGAAGGAAAGGCGGCCGAATGAGGAATTGGCTTTTGGGGTGACAGGTGAAATATACCTGCTGGAGCACGTGCTACGGGTGGGTGCTGCTATGGTGACCAGTGAGCTGAGATAAGGCGGGGCTTTACCTAGCAAAAACTTGTAGATCACCTGGAGCCAGTGGGTTTGGTGACAAGTATGATGCGAGGGCCAGCCAACGAGAGCATACAGGTCTCAGTGGTGGGTAGTGTATGGGGCTTTGGTGACAAAACGGTGTGAACCACTGTGATAGACTGCATCCAATTTGTTGAGTAGAGTGTTGGAGGCTATTTTGTAAATGACATCGCCGAAGTCGAGGATCGGTAGGATAGTCAGTTTTACGAGAGTATGTTTGGCAGCATGAGTGAAGGATGCTTAGTTGCAAAATAGGAAGCCGATTCTAGATTTAATTTTGGATTGGAGATGCTTAATGTGAGTCTGGAAGGAGATTTTACAGTCTAACCAGACACCTAGGCATTTGAAGTTGTCCACATATTCTAAGTCAGAACCGTCCAGAATAGTGATGCTGAACGGGCGGGCAGGTGTGGGCAGCGATCAGTTGAAGAGCGTGCATTTAGTTTTACTTGCATTTAAGAGCAGTTGGAGGCCATGGAAGGAGCGTTGTATGGCATTAAAGCTCGTCTGGAGGTTAGTTAACACAGTGTCCAAAGAAGGGCCAGAAGTTTTCAAAATGGTGTCGTCTGCGTAGAGGTGGATCAGAGAATCACCAGCAGCAAAAGCGACATCATTGATGTATACAGAGAAGAGAGTCGGCCCGAGAATTTAACCCTGTGGCACCCCCATAGAGACTACCAGAGGTCTGGACAATAGGCCCTCTGATTTGACACACTGAACTCTATCAGGGCAACAGTCTTTATGACTGCACAAACGTCAGCCAAGGATATTTGCAAGGGTATGAATGTAGGGGCCGTTCAACAACTGAACAAGGCTGAGGTACGCAAAGCGGCACTTTTTATTCAAATCGTTTGATGATCCTTTGATATCACATGAGATGATGCTGGAGAGACGAAGCAGTGCAGGGAGTCAAACATTTAATTTAAGGAACAGACAAGAAACGAGACAGGAACAGCGTCAGCAAACGAGTAATACAGACACAAACATTAATGCAGCAGCAGGGAACAGAGCAAGGAAACTGACAAATATAGGGGAGGAAATAAACAGGTGATGAATGAGTCCAGGTGAGTCCAATATCGCTGATGCGCGTGACGAGGGAACGTAGGTGTGCGTAATGCAGGGCAGCCTGGCACCCTCAAGCGCCAGGGGGGGAGAGCGGGAGCAGACGAAGGGGGGGGGGGGCGCGCTGGGCAAGCCGGTTGGGGCGTGGAAACCCAACGAACCGGCAGGAGCGTGGGAGCCTGGCGAGCCTGCTGAGGCAAGACGCCTGTCGATCCCGCTGCAGCCTGGCGCTGGGGGAAGAGCGGGAGCAGACGTGACATTTGAGTGATGCCCTGAAGAAGCTGGAGGTGATATTTTTCAATGTCATTGTTGATGCTGCAATCTCAGCCCTTCAGCAAAGATTTTCCACAATGGAAGATGTGGGAGAGAAGTTTGGAATGATGTCAACCTTCCAAAGTCTCTCAAATGAGGAGCTGACAGAACAATGTGAGGCCCTTAATATGACACTGCACTGTAAAGAACTTGCACAGGAACTGAAAAACTTGCCTGACTTGCCATCGAAGACCATGACCCTGCTTGAGCTGCTGATATTTATACACGAAAGGGAGCTCTCAGAAATGTATCCACATTTGTGGACTGCTCTCAGAATTTGTCTTGCTCTTCCAGTGACCGTAGCTGAAGCAGAGAGGAGCTTTTCAAAGCTGAAGCTCATCAAATCCTACCTCAGGTCCACCATGTCACAAGAACACCTTAGTGGCCTTGCTGTCATCAGTATTAACCATGCAATTGCTGGGTAGATTTGTTATGATGTAATTTATGACTTTGATTCAAGAAAGGTCAGGGTTTAAATGGCAGGAGTGCAATTTAGTTTCTGTGTTTCTTGTTTGAATTGCAATAGTGTAATAAACAGGTTCTCTTCTTTATAAGTGTGTTATTCTATGATATAGGATTTGTGCAATTTAGATTTATTCGTGTATTTTTTGTTAGCAATAGGGTAATAGTGTAATAATTCAATTATCTTTTTTATTTGTATTTATATACTACGATTGTTATATTTATTAGTCTTATTTTTGTATACATTTTTATATTTATATAGTTTAAAATGTTATGATAATTTATCTGTGTTGTTCCAAATGTTTGAATAAAAATGACAGTCAGTACAGAATGGTGCTTTTTTCTTTGTTGGGGGGGGCTGAAGGGAGGGTTTGCCCAGGGAGCCATACAAGCTAGAACTGCCACTGCCTGGGGGACACCAGTAGCGAGAGTACATGTTGCAGACACAAATCCTCACCACGTTTTTGTCTGCAAAGATATGGATGGAGAGTGAAAGACCCTCCTTGTATGTCCTTTTATCTTGTCATCAGCTCTGTCAGCCCCAAAATAAAGGCAACAGCCATTTATCATACTCATCATCGTCCCTGCGAGAAAAGGTGCAGTCCCGTCTTTTGTGGCTGCAGCTTTGAGCCTTCAGCGCAATTTGAAACCTAATGGTACGGTTTATGTTTTGACGATTCCTGCTCTGACTGAGTTACAGGCTGTCGATTTAAAGTAGTCTACTGAGCAAAAAGGAATCCACAGATACTGCTCCAAAGTGGCATATGTGGCGGGAAATTAGGGCTGACATTTTAAAAAAATACCCCCTTATTGGTAAAAGGAAAAGGATTGACGTATTTTACTTGATAGAGCTCAATGTTAGCCTTTTTCCTGCAATCTCAGCTAGTCACTACTGTCAGGCTTGTAGGCCTTTCAGTGTTGTCACTAAAACAACTTCAACCACCTCACAAATACCTACTTCACGCCTAATGGAAGACTCTCTAAGAATCATTGGTACTCGGGGCACAGCGCACTTCTTTCTAAAACAAAATTACCTCATTTACATGATAAAAGGGTACAGCGGGTAGGGGGGCACCAGCGACCAACATTCCTCTAGAATGACTGTTATATAATTTGTGTTTTTTCACGACGCTGCAATTATTAATCCTGTCTGTTTACTGGAAGAATATTAATGCCAGGCTGCGCCTCAAATGGCACCCTATTCCCGATATCAGTGGTTCCCAACTCCAGTCCTCAAGTACCCCCAACAGCACACATTTTTATTGTAGCCCTCAACTTGTCAACTAATCATCAGGTCTGTTAGTCCGGTGCTACAACAACAATGTGTACTGTTGGGAGGTACTTGAGGACTGGAGTTGGGAAACGCTGCTCTATACAGTGCACTCTTTCTAAATTATTATTTCACCTTTATTTAACCAGGAAGCTAGTTGAGAACAAGTTCTCATTTACAACTGTGACCTGGCCAAGATCAAGCAAAGCAGTGTGACACAAACAACAACACAGAGTTACACATGGAATAAACAAACATACAGTCAATGATACAATAGAACAAGTATATATACAGTGTGTGCAAATGAGGTAGGATAAGGGAGGTAAGGCAATAAATAGGCCATAGTGGTGAAATAATTACAATATAGCAATTAAATACTGGAGTGATAGATGTGCAGAAGATGAGTGTGCAAGTAGAGATACTGGGGTGCAAAGGAGCAAAATAAATAACAGTATGGGATGAGGTAGTTAGATGTGCTATATACAGGTGCAGTGATCTGTGAGCCGCTCTGACAGCTGGTGCTTAAAGTTAGTGAGGGAGATATGAGTCTCCAGCATCAGTGATTTTTGCAGATCGTTCCAGTCATTGGCAGCAGAGAACTGGAAAAAAAGGCGGCTGAAGGAGGAATTGGTTTTGGGGGTGAACAGTGAAATATACCTGCTGGAGCACGTGCTACGGGTGGGTGCTGCTATGGTGACCAGTGAGCTGAGATAAGGCGGGGCTTTACCTAGCAAAAACGTATAGATGACCTGGAGCCAGTGTGTTTGCCGCGAATATGAAGCGAGGGCCAGCCAATGAGAGCATCCAGGTCACAGTGGTGGGTAGTATATGGGGCTTAGGTGACAAAATGGATGGCACTGTGATAGACTGCATCCAATTTGCTGAGTAGAGTGTTTGAGGCTATTTTGTAAATGGCATCGCCGATGTCAAGGATCGGTAGGATAGTCAGTTTTACGAGAGTATGTTTGGCAGCATGAGTGAAGGATGCTTCGTTGCGAAATAGCAAGCCAATTCTAGATTTAATTTTGGATTGGAGATGCTTAATATGTGTCTGGAAGGAGAGTTTACAGACTAACCAGACACCTAGGTACTTGTAGTTGTCCACATATTCTAAGTCAGTACTGTCCAGAGTAGTGATGCTGGACGGGTGGGCAGGTGTGGGCAGCGATCGGTTGAAGAGCATGCATTTAGTTTTACTTGCATTTAAGAGCAGTTGGAGGCCACGGAAGGAGAGTTGTATGGCATTGAATCTTGTCTGGAGGTTAGTTAACAGTGTCCAAAGAAGGGCCAGAAGTATACAGAATGTGGTCGTCTGAGTAGAGGTGAATCAGAGAATCACCAGCATCAAGAGCGACATCATTGATGTATACAGAGAAGTGTCGGCCCGAGGATTGAACCCTGTGGCACCCCATAGAGACTGCCAGAGGTCCGGACAACAGGCCCTCTGATTTGACACACTGACCTCTGTCTGAGAAGTAATATGTGATCCAGGTGAGGCAGTCATTTGAGATACCAAGGCTGTTGAGTCTGCCGATAAGAATGTGGTGATTGACAGAGTTGAAAGCCTCGGCCAGGTCGATGAATACAGCTGCGCAGTATCTTCTCTCATCGATGGCGGTTATGATATCATTTAGGACCTTGAGCGTGGCTGAGGTGCACCCATGACCAGCTTGGAAACCAGATTGCATAGTGGAGAAGGTACGGTGGAATTCGAAATGATTGGTGATCTGTTTGTTAACTTGGCTTTCGAAGACCTTAGAAAGGCAGGGTAGGATAGATATAGTTCTGCAGCAGTTTGGGTCTTGAGTGTCTCCCCCTTTGAAGAGGGGGATAACCGCGGCAGATTTCTAATCTTAGGGGATCTCAGACGATACGAAAGAGAGGTTTAACAGGCTAGTAATAGGGGTTGCAACAATTTTGGTGGATAATTTTAGAAAGAGATGATCCAGATTGTCTAGCCCGGCTGATTTGTATGAGTCCAGATTTTCCAGCTCTTTCAGAACATCAGCTACCTGGATTTGGGTTAAGGAGAAATGGGGGAAGCTGCTGTGGGGGTGCAGGGCTGTTGACCTGGGTAGGGGTAGCCAGGTGGAAAGCATGGCCGGCTGTAGAAAAATGCTTATTGAAATTCTCAATTATCGTGGATTTATCTGTGGTAACAGTGTTTCCTAGCCTCAGTGCAGTGGGCAGCTTGGAGGAGGTGCTCTTATTCTCCATGGACTTTGTGCTACAGAATGCAAATTTCTGTTTGAAAAAGCTAGCCTTTGCTTTCCTAACTTCCTGTGTGTATTTGTTCGTAACTTCCCTGAAAAGTTGCATATCGCAGGGACTATTAGATGCTAATGCAGTACGCCACAGGATGGAGCATGCTTATTTAATATGGTGAGGAAAGCACTTTTAAAGAATAACCAGGCATCCTCTACTGACGGAATTAGGTCAATATCCTTCCACAATACCGGGCCTGGTCGTTTAGAAAGGCCTGCTCGCTGAAGTTTTATAGGGAGCGTTTGACATTGATTAGGGGTGGTCGGTTGACCGCAGAACCATTACGGACGCAGGCAAAGAATCAGTGATCGCTGAGATCCTAGTTGAAGACAGCAGAGGTGTATTTGGAGGGCAGGTTGGTTAGGATGATATCTATGAGGGTGCCCGTGTTTACGGATTTGGGGTTGTACCTGGTAGGTTCATTAATAGTTTGTGTGAGATTGAGGGCATCAAGCTTAGATTGTTGGATGGCCGGGGTGTTAAGCATGTCCCAGTTTAGGTCACCTAACAGCACGAGCTCTGAAGATAGATGGGGGGCAATCAATTCACATATGGTGTCCAGGGCACAGCTGGGGACAGAAGGTGGTCTATAGCAAGCAGCAACGGTGAGAGACTTGTTTCTGGAAAGGTGGATTTTTAAAAGTAGATGCTCAAATATTTGGGGCACAGACCTGGATAGTAAGACAGAACTCTGCAGGCTATCTCTGCAGTAGATTGCAACTCCGCCCCCTGGCAGTTCTATCTTGTCGGAATTTGTTATAGTTAGGGATGGAAATTTCAGAGTTTTTGGTGGTCAGGATTCAAGCCAGGATTCAGACACAGCTAGGACAGCTAGGTTGGCAGAGTGTGCTAAAGCAGTGAAGAAAACAAACTTAGGGAGGAGGCTTCTAATGTTAACATGCATGAAACCAAGGCTTTTACGGTTACAGAAGTCAGCAAATGAGAGTGTCTGGGGAATGGGAGTGGAGCTAGGCACTGCAGGGATTAGTAGAATAAGGGTACGGCTAAAGGCTATAAGAACTGGTCGTTTAGAACGTTCGGAACAGAGAGTAAAAGGAGCAGTTTTCTGGGGACGGTAGAATAGATTCAAGGCATAATGTACAGGATGTGAGTACAGTGGAGGAAATATATGCATTGAGCGACAATGAGAGAGATATTGTCTCTAGAAATATTTAAACCAGATGAGGTCACTGCATGTGTGGGAGGTGGGACTAAAGGATTAACTAATGCCTATTGAGCAGGGCTAGAGGCTCTACAGTGAAATAAGGTAATAATTACTAACCAAAACAGCAATGGACAAGGCATGCATAGCCGAGTGGTCATAGGAGTCCAGTGAGTGGCTTCAGGCAGCTGGCGGGCCGGGGCTAGCAAGCTAGCAGAAGGGCCTTTGAGGGACATCGCGATGGAAGAAAGTCTGTTGTGGCCTCCTCGTGCTGTTACGTCAGAAGACCAGTCGTCATGAATCAGGAGGGCTCTGTGTGGTAAAAGGGTCCAGCCAATTGGCAAAATAAGTATAGTGGTCACAGAATTTGTCCGATGTGTCTTTCAGCTAATAGTTGAATATTCTCTAGACAGCTAGTGGGCAGCGGCTAGCATTCAGGGGACGTCGTGATGGAAGAGCCAGTTGAAAAACCCCCTCGGGCGAATTATGTTGGTAGTCCAGTCGTGATGGGTCAGCGGGGCTCCGTGTCAGCAGTAAAAGTGGCCCAGGCCAATTGGCAAAATAGGTATTGTAGCCCAAGGAGTGGCTGATGGACCTCTTTGGCTAGCCAGGAGATGGGCCTAGCAAATGCTAGCTCCAGTCTAATTGGTTCTTGCTTCGGGACAGAGAGGTTAGCCGTGAGTGGCCACTCGGATAACAGCTAGGTAGCTGCGATGATCCAGGTGAAAAGGTTCAGAGCTTGCGGAGATATGGAGAAAAATAAGTCCTACTTGCTCTGGTTTGAGTCGCGCTGTGCTAGAGTTGTCCGGGCTAAAGGTAGCTGTTGACCACTAGCAGTGGCTAGCTGACTACTAGCTAGTTAGCTGGCTAGCTTCCGTTGCAGGAGAGTATGTTGAAGTTGAGGTTAAGAAAAATATATGCGAAGAAAAAATATATACACGGGAAACGACAAGACGAGGAGAAAGACATCTGACTTCTACGCCATCATGGGTTAAGGACTACTCTGCCCTATACAGGGAACACAGTGCCATTTGGGACACAACCACATTCTCTGGAGCCACGTAAATACATTAGCTTGCACCGGGACTCTTTAATACAGGAATCTCAGACCGCATGATTGACTCCAGGGTCAGATTTTGCTCTTATTAAATTCCACTCCAACTTAGTGGTTTTGATACTGTTCGTGCTCAGTGGGCCTCACAATGGCTGCCTCTTATTCTTCACTATTATTCTACAATGTAGAAAATAGTGAAAATATGGAAAAACCCTTGAATGAGAAGGTTTGTTCTAACTTTTGACTGGTACTGTATGTCCAATGCAAGCAATAGAGAAAATAAATTAATGGTTATCCTCTCTTTGGTAGGGGGTATTATTTTCACATCCGGATGAAAAGGGTGCCCAAAGAAAAATACCTGTTACTCAGGCCCAGAAGCTAGGATATGCATATATCATATAAATTCGTAGATTTGGATAGAAAACACTACAGTTTCTAAAACTGTTAAAATTATTTCTGTGAGTATAACAGAACTGAGATGGCAGGCGAAACCCAGAGGACAAACCATCACAAAAAAAAAATGTTTTCAATGGCTGTCACTTTTATTATAAGGCGAAATCCTCCCAGATTGCAGTTCCTAGGGCTTCCACTAGATGTCAGTCTTTAGAAAGAGTTTCATGCTGGTTTTTTGGAAAAATCAGCCAGGAATTGTAGTTTTTCTAGGTGGCTCCCATTTTGGCTTTAGTGTTTCCAAGCGCGTGGAAGAGAGCGTGTTCTTTGGTATTTTTGGTAAAGACTAACGATTCTCCATCTTAAATTGTATTGTTTATTTAGATATTAGGGTACCTAAGGGTTGATTATAAACGTTGTTTGACTTGTTTGGAAAAGTTTATGAGTAACGTTTGGGATTTATTTTGTATGCATTTTGATGGATGGAAACTGAGTGGACTAGTGAGTGGGCTCTTGACGTGAAGAAGACTTCACTCCTGACGATACTTTTGTTCTTGGGTTTTCAGCCAAACACAATCAGAGGTAAATTGCACTTGAAAAATTATTAACTACATGACCAAAAGTATGTGGACATCGAACATCTCATGACCAAAATCATATACATTAATATGGAGTGGGTCCCACCTTTGCTGCTATAACAGTTTCTACTCCTTCTGGGAAGGCTTTCCACTAGATGTTGGAACATTGCTGTGGGGACTTGCTTCCATTCAGCCAGAAAAGCATTACTGATGTTGGGCTATTAGGCCTGGCTTGCAGCTGGCATTCCAATGGGGTTGAGATCAGGCTTCTGTGCAGGCCAGTCAAGTTCTTCCACACCAACCTCGACAAACCTTTTCTGTATGGACCTCACTTTGTGCATGGGGGCATTGTTATGCTGAAACAGGAAAGGGCCTTTCCAAAACTACCACAAAGTTGGAAGCACAGAGTCGTCTAGAATGTAAGTGTAATGCTGTAGGGTTAAGATTTTCCTTCACTGGAACTACTGTAAGGGGCATAGACCGAACCATGAAAAACAGCCCCAGACCATTATTCCTCCTCCACCAAACTTTTCAGTTGGCAGTATGCATTACGGCGGGTAGCGTTCTCTCGGCATCCGCCAAACCCAGATTTTGTTGTTGGACTACCAGATGGTGAAGCAGAGAACGCTTTTCCACTGCTGCAGAGTCCAATGGCGGCAAGCTTTACACCACTCCAGCTGACGCTTGGAATTGCGAATGGTGATCTTAGGCTTGTGTGCAGCTGCCCGGCCATGGAAACCCATTTCATGAAGCTCCCGAAGAACAGTTTTTGTGCAGACGTTGCTTCAAGAAGCAGTTTGGAACTCAGTAGTGAGTGTTGCAACCGAGGACAGACAATTTTTACGGGCTACGCACTTCAGCACTCTGTGGTCCTGTTCTGTGAGCTTGTGTGGCCTACCACTTCGCGGCTGAGCCATTGTTACTCCTTGACGTTTTCATTTCACAATAACAGCACTTACAGTTGACCGGGACAGTTCTAGCAGGGCAGAAATTTGTCGAACTGACTTGTTGGAACGATGGCATTCTATGACAGTGTCATGTTGAAAGTCACTGAACTCTTCAGTACAGCCATTCTACTGTCAATGTTTGTCTATGGAGATTGCATGGTTGTGTGCTCAATTTTGTACATCTGTCAGCAAAGGGTGTGGTTGAAATAGCCGAATCTACTAATTTGAAGGGGTGTCCACATACATTTGTATTTACGGTATAGTATACCTTCTGCCGTTGTAATATTATGTATTTCTGGAGTAAGGTAAGTATTTCTAAAATATTATTCTGCTGTTGAAATTGTGTTTTGAGGACACGTGCAACTCAAATGGCTAGGTAGCTACCTAGGTAGCTAGTTTTGGCTAACCCAGAATATGACAGAAAAATATGAATCTCCTGTTTTTGTAATGTAATCTGTTTCTTGGCCAGCTAGCCAACTTGTCATTGGTAAAAAGAGTGAACAGATTGATAGGATGTTAAAATAGCTAACTACCTATCACAATAGGTTGCCACTTGAGTGTCTGTTTATTTATTTTCATCAACCGAGGGGGAGGAGAATAGGCCAGCCAAGAAAACAAGTTACTCTTCAAAGTGGAAAGGAGAGGTTCAGAAGAGAAGTATAATGGGGGGGGGGGGGTAAATCTGGTTTGTCTGGAAGGGATACAGCTTTAGGGTAATTAACGTAACAAGTTATGAGGAATAGGTTAAGTTAGGAAAAGGGTTACGATTAAGAAAATATCAACTTTTGACGTCAATTTAATTCCTTTTGCCGCATTTTGTTACGTTTCTGGCTTATTCCAAAATGGATTTAAAGAAATACTAATTAATGTACACACAGTACCCCATAATGACAAAGTGAAAACAGAAAACCCTTATTTACACTAGTATTCAGACCCTTTGCTATGAGAATCTAAATTAAGCTCAGGTACATCTGGTTTCCATTAATCATCTTTGAGATGTTTCTACAACTTGGTTGGAGTCCACCTGTGGTAATTTCAATTGGTTCGACATGACTTGAAAAAAAAAGGCCCCACAGTTGACAGTGCATGTCACAGCAAAAACCAAGCCATGAGGTCAAAGGAATTGTCCTTAGAGCTCCGAGACAGGATTGTGTCGAGGCACAGATCTGGGGAAGGGTACCAAAACATTTCTGCAGCATTGAAGGTCCCCAAGAACACAGTGACCATCATTCTTAAATGAAAGAAGTTTAGATCCACCAAGACTCTTCCTAGAGCTTGCCGCCCAGCCAAACTGAGCAATCGGGGGGGAAGGGCCTGGGTCATGGAGGTGCCCAAGATCCCGATTGTCACCCTGACAGAGCTCCAGAGTTCCTCTGAAGCGATGGGAGATCCTTCCAGAAGGATAACCGTCTCTGCAGCATTCCACCAATCAGGCCTTTATAGTAGAGTGGCCAGACGTATGCCACTCCTCAGTAAAAGGCACCTGACAGCCCGCTTGGAGTTTTCCAAAAGGCACCTAAAGGACTCTCAGACCATAAGAAACAAGATTCTCTGGTCTGATGAAACAAAGATTCAACTCTTTGGCCTGAATGCCAAGCGCCACGTTTGGAGGAAACCTGACGCCCTCCCTACGGTGAAGCATGGTGGTGGCAGCATCATGCTGTGGGGATGTTTTTCAGCGGCAGGGACTGGGAGACTAGTCAGGATCGAGGGAAAGATGAACGGAGCAAAGTACAGAGAGATCCTTGATGAAAACCTACTCCAGTGCGCTCAGGACCTCAGACTGGAAAGAAGGTTCACATTCCAACAGGACAACAATCCTAAGCTCACAGCCAAGACAACGCAGGAGTGACTTTGGGGAAAGTCTCTGAATGTCTTTGAGTGGCCCAGCCAGAGCCTGTACTTGAACCCAATTGAACATCTCTGGAGAGACCTGAAAATAGTTGTGCAGCAACGCTCCCCATCCAACCTGACAGAGCTTGAGAGGATCTGCAGAGAAAAATGGGAGAAACTCCCCAAATACAGGTGTGCCAAGCTTGTAGCGTCATACCCAAGACTCAAGTCTGTAATCGGTGCCGAAGGTGCGTCAACAAAGTACTGAGTCCCTTTGTCTGAATACTTATGTAAATGTGATATTTCTGGACTGTATGTCTTATTTACATACTCATAACATAATTGATAGTGATATTTCACTTGACTGTTGTAACACTTATCTGTTCATTCTGAGTGAAAAATGTATCATTTCACTTAGTGTAAATCTTGTTAGTAGGCATTTACCATCACATGCACTTGAAAGAACAATGTGATATTTATTTTCATTAATGCTATTGAAATTGTATTTCAATTCTTCCAATGTTTCGAGAACCATATCCTTTTTATGAAATTTGCAAATTGATGTTACAGTGCCTCCAGAAATAATTCACACCCCCTTGACTTTATTCACATTTAGTTGTGTTACAGCCTAAATTTACAGCCTACACACTACTTACAGCCTACACACTATGCCTCATAAGGTCAAAGTGGAATTGTGTCTTTAGCCATTTTTACATATTAAATCAAACGAAAGGCTGAAATAACTAGAGTCAATAAGTATTCAAATGCGTTGTTATGGCATGCCAAAATAAGTTCAGGATTAAAAATATGCTTAGCAAGTCACATAATAAGTTGCATGGACTCACTCTGTGTGCCATAATAGTGTTTAACATGATTTTTTTAATGACTACCGCATCTCTGTAACCCACACATACAATTATCTCAGTTGAGCAGTGAATTTCAAACACAGATTCAACCACAAAGATCCGTGACGTTTTCCAATGCCTCACAAAGAAGGGTACCTATTAGTAGATGGGTAAAAAAAATATTTTAAAAAAATAAAGCAAAAAATAAAGCAGACATATAACATCCTTTTGAGCATGGTGAATGTATTAATTACACTTTGTATGGAGTATCAATACACCCAGTCACTACTGTCACGATGGCGCTGGGAGTCAGGAAGCAGGTGCTGAGATTAATAATGAACATAAAGCAATACAAAATAAACGTCTGGACACAGACCAATACTTCTTGAAGAGTGATGCTAGGGACTGCTAGATACAGGGGGAGTGATCAGGGTAATGATAGAGTCCAGGTGTGCCTCATGATGGGTCACAAGTGTGTGTAATTAGGGTTGCCAGGTGTGCGTAATGATGGGTTGCCAGGACCGGTGGTTGACGTGACAGTACAGGCGAAGGTGGATATCTCGGATGATATTTGGATACCCGTGACGTGAATTGGGGGCCACGGTCGGAGACGATGTCCTCTGGAAAGCCATAGTGCCAAAAGACCTGCTGGAACAGTGCCTCAGCGACCTGGAGAGTGGTAGAGACCAGAAAGGGGGATAAAACAGCATGATTTAGATAATCTGTCCACAACCACCAAAATGGTGGTGAAACCATCAGAGGAGGGGAGATCAATGAAAAAAATCAATGGACAGATGAGACCATGGACGCTGAGGCACGTGAAGGGGAAGGAGTTTCCCTGCTGGAACGTGCCAGGGAGATTTAGTTTGGGCACTTACGTAACAAGAGTTGATGTAGCGAGTCACGTCCTGCGTCAAGGTGGGCCACCAGTACTTTTCGGAGATATTTTGAATAGTGAATGTCCAGCAATCACAGCTGTGTGTGCCCAGGTCAGCAGCTGATCCCTTATTCCCGTGGGAATGTACAGGTGCTCAGGAGGACAGGTGGGGGTTCCACGTTCCCTCTCCAGGGCCTGGCAAATGTCCACCGGTCCTGGCAACCCACCAGTCATAAGTTTGGACACATCTTTTTCTTTATTTGACTGTTTTCTGCAGAGTAGAATAATAGTGAAGACATCAAAACTAGGAAATAAGACATGTGTTAAAAGTGTTAAGCAAATCAAAATATATTTTAGATTCTTTTTTTTTGAATTTTTTACCCCTTTTTCATGGTATCCAATTGTTGTAGTAGCTACTATCTTGTCTCATTGCTACAACTCCCGTACGGGCTCGGGAGAGACGATACACAACCCAAGATAAGATACTGCTTCTTAACACAGCGCGCATCCAACCCGGAAGGAAGCCAGCCACACCAATGTGTCAGAGGCACCTGGCAACCTTGGCTAGCACGCACTGCGCCCGGCTCGCCACAGGAGTCGCTGGTGCGCGATGAGACAAGGAGATCCCTACCGACCAATCCCTCCCTAACCCGGACGACACTAGGCCAATTGTGCATCACCCCACGGACCTCCCGGTCGTGGCAAGTTACGACAGAGCCTGGGCGCGAACCCAGGGACTCTGATGTCACAGCTGGTGCTGCAGTACAGCACCCTTAACCACTGTGCCACCCGGGAGGCCTATTTTAGATTCTTAAAAGTAGCCACCCTGCTTGCAACTTGCTTGCAAAGTCTTTCAAGATATCTGGTTGGTATTGTCATTGCAACAGCTTAGTCCTTTTTGAACAGACTAAGGGTGATTTATCTATTTTACAATCCTTCTGTACAATAAAAATAAAGCATTTTGTTGTTTACCATGGAAAAGCTACTGTGGCAATTTACCCAACACTTTGTATGAATGGAAACTAATGTTGGTGTACTGTTATTGTTTAATTTGTTTACTATTTATGTTATCCAGAATTGTTTGGTATGGTCACTTCTTATTAAGATCGGGGTTAAATAACCCTGGACTTTTCATATGTAACTACATCAAATGAATAGGGAGAATATTTGTGCCAGAAGGTCATGGGTCGGAATCAAACCCAAACCGAGTTGTTCTTATGCACGACGCAAAGCGGAGAGCAAAGCGGAGTGACTGGACACAGCCTTTAGCCATGGCATATTGGCCATTTATCACAAACACACGAGGAGCCTTATTGCTATTATAAACTGGTTACCAACGTAATTAGAGCAGTAAAACAAAATGTTTTGTTATACCCGTGTTATACATCTATACAGAACATGCAGGTTAAATAATGTCATTTTAGGGTTTATAGTGTGCATTGGTGCCATGTCATAGTACTTAAAGTAATATTCGGTCGTAAAGAGCAACTGCCCCTAAAAAACGACTTCTCCATTTGAAAATGGCTTATGTGGCATCGATATGAATCAGAAACATTAATTCTAGTGTGCAAATAGGATCATTTTGGTCATAAAGTCAGTCTCGCCCAAAACAGAGATTTGCAAGATGATTGTAAAAAAAATTGGCATGGAATGAAGTGTACCGTAACGGTTTTCCTTAGGTTAGGTTTGTTTTAAGTAATTATAAATTCCAAGCGCAGCTACAAATTCTTCTTGGGCCTTGATTCTACAAGTTGGAAATGTTCCATAAGGATGTTGGGCTATGCTGACGAAATAACATCACGCAGTTGCTGCAGCAGTATTCTAACTTTCCGGCGAGTGTATATTACAGTAGGCTACTAAAGAAACTTCCAGGCACTGACTCACCCAATGATGAAGATGAAGGCTAGGCCAATGCGCTCAAGATAAACTACAGTGCTGTTTGTTCAGAATCGCACAACATTCTTTGAGAAACTGTACTGTACCATTGTTAGTGTGTACAGACAGATTAGTATTTTCTTTTCAGTAGCCGACATTTGCTTTCTAAACTGTACGTTTTTCTCGCAATTGTAGGCTATTTAGAAATTTGCAAAAAGGTAAACTGACAGCTGTTAACCAACCATAGAAATATAATCAATAGATGGCAGTTCCCATTCAATTCAGGATTGGCAGCCATTGCTAGTGTACCAATGAGTTTAAAATTAAAATTGCCAGGGTTAAAGGTTCCAAAACCCTTCTATAGATTATACGTCTATGGCCACAACGCAACAAGCTGTTTTATATTTGGCACACATGCCGCCCAAGAATTTGACAACGTCATGATGACTTGCGTGCAGAACAACAACAGCGTCAAAAACTATATACAAAATGTTTTATTTATACCACCACACAATAGGACACTTGGCAAGTTGGAAAGCACAGATAGACCCCTATCTGTGCACATGCCTGGGTGTTAACAAGTCTCTCTAAACTGTACGATCTTGTATGATCCTCAGTTGACCCCCCCCCCCCCCCCACTGTGTCTACAGTAAATATGAATCTGTACATACTGTACCGTATACAAGGTAGTCAGCAGCTCCTCCGCTTGACTCAGCTTGACTCGGCTCTGTTTGCGGCTGCAGCGCCGGAGCCGCCCCTCCCCTGCAGCCCAGGGCCTCCTGTCAGCTCTGGGCTCTGGGCCTGCTGGGAGAATTAATGGGCCGAGCAGAGAGAGTCAGCGGGGGGAGGGAGGAGGGGAAAAGTGGAAGGATGGGGGGTGCATGTCTTCAAGCCTCTACAAGATTCACTATATACACAAAAGTATGTGGACACCCCTTCAAATTAGTGGATTTGGCTCTTTCAGCCACACTCGTTACTGACGTGTATAAAATCAAGCACACAGCCATGCAATCTCCATAGACAAACATTAGCAGTAGAATGGCCTTACTGAAGAGCTCAATGACTTTCAACGTAGCACCGTCATAGAATGCCACCTTTCCAACAAGTTAGTTCGTCAAATTTCTGCCCTGCTAGAGCTGACCCAGTCAACTGTAAGTGCTGTTATTGTAAAGTGGAAACGTCTAGGAGCAACAACGGCTCAGCCGTGAAGTGGTAGGCCTCACATGTTCATAGAACGGGACCGCCAAGTGATGAAGCGCATAGCACTTAAAAATGGTCTGTCCTCGGTTGCAACACTCCCTAGCTTCATGAAATGGTTTTCCATGGCCGAGCAGCCGCACACAAGCCTAAGATCACCATACGCAATGCCAAGCGTTGGCTGGAGTGGTGTAAAGCTTGCCACCATTGGACGCAGTGGAAACACGTTCTCTGGAGTGATGAATCACGCTTTACCAACTGGCAGTCCGACGGACAAATCTGGGTTTGGTGGATGCCAGAAGAATGCTACCTGCCCGAAAGCATAGTGCCAACTGTAGTTTGGTTTAGGAGGAATAATGCGAGGTCCATACAAAAATGGTTTGTCGAGATCGGTGTGGAAGAACTTGACTGGCCTGCACAGAGCCCTGACCTCAACCCCATCGAACACCTTTGGGATGAATTGGAACATCGACTGCGAGCCAGGCCTAATCACCCAGCAACAGTGCCCGACCTCACTAATGCTCTTGTGGCTGAATGGAAGCAAGTCCCCCAGCAATGTTCAAACATTTAGTTGTAAGCCTTCCCAGAAGAGTGGAGGCTGTTATTGCAGCAAAGGGGGGACCAACTCCATATTAATGCCCATGATTTTGGAATGAGATGTTCGATGAGAAGGTGTCCACATACCTTTGGTCATGTAGTGTATCAAAAAGGCTTCCCCTTTGAGAAGCTCTTAGACCAGACATGATGTACTGTACCATGGCAGCATGAAAGATGTAAAGAGAGAGATATACGGCAAGCTAGTATCACTGTTGGTGTAGTCAGAGGTGATGAGGCTGCACCGAGGTGTCCTCTCACTACCCAGCAGGCCACAGGGTCTGTCTGAGGAAATGTGTCATAGGGATAACACGGTTAAATGCGGAATAATGCATTCAGATGTACAACTGACTATGTATCCCCGTTTCCCTTTCCCTTATTCCCTATAGGGCCCTGGTCTAATACAGTGCACTACATAGTGAATAGGGTTCCATTCGGGATGCAGCCAGGCGCTTGGTGGGGCTTTTCTTTTTCTGTTCACCACCTCTCTCTCTCTCTGTCACAGGCATCTCATTCTTTTATTTCTGTTCTACACGGTCGGCTTGTACTCATCACACTTTCTTGTGATCAGACTTGTGGGAATAAGAACATGTTCTTACGTCTGCGTCTTTTCTTTTGATGATTTCTTAACCCTCAATGAGACCTTGGTATAACCTCGATTGCTGATGGGGGGTTTGAAGCTTTGCTTCGGTGTTTGATGTGTTATGTACTAACGAGGCACTATGTACAGGACGTTCACTCCTTCCTTCATTACACAGGCAAACACGAGCAAACACACACAAAGACATACATGCTTCTGATGAATCGATGTGTGTGTACGGACACGCAAATGTGAGTTAGTATGAGTCTATATGAGTGTGTATGCTTTCTTTTGTTTAAATGCATGAATGTGTACATATCCATGTGTCGCTCCCCCTCCTCACTGTGCTGTAGAAATATAATTACTAGTATGGGTACATTCAATTTGGCCTCCCGTCCACTCATCACAGACCCTTTAACTTGAATGGGGATGTCGTTCTAGTAATTTTATCTCTGCACAGGCTGGCCATATTAGTGCACTACCTGTAAGCAATACGGTGTCCTCATTACTACAGTAAAGTACTAGTTTTGTCCAGAGCTACTATTGCCCCTTGTGTGATAAAGTTTTTTGAATTGTAATATTTATGGCAAGAGCCTCAGTGACAGTCCAGTCTGGACCTGTTTGTTTGCTAGTTTGCGTTGTGTCTCTAAAGCCGCCCCTGCCTCTCCTGTGTCTGTGAAGCCTATGTTTCATCAGTTGTTGTCTGATGTTGTGTCTCTGAACACGCCCCTGCTTCTTCTGTCTGTTTGTTTTCTAGCTTGTGTTGTTGCCTCTGAACACACCCCTGCATCTTCTGTCTGTTTGTTTGCTAGCTTGTTGTGTTGTCTCTGAACATGCCTCTGCATCTTCTGTCTGTTTGTTTGCCTTGTGCCTCTGAACATGCTCCTGTCTCCGCACAGCATATGTTGCGGTAGTTTTTCTTGTGTTGTCTCTTTGAATTTGCCCTTGTCTTGTTGTGTCTCTGAATGCGCCCCTCCGTCTTTGTCTTCATGCAGCACACAAAGCGTCAGGGCCGCCTGGCGGTGCAGGCCGCACATGTTGCGTCAGGGCCGCCTGGCGGTGCAGGACACTCACGAGCTGGAGGTCATAACCAGAGAATTCACAGGCGAAGGTGTGTCAGTGAGCCTGCACCGGACTGCCACCCCCATTACCTGCGCCTGGGCAACGTCGGTAGGGATGGGAGCACTGCATTTATTACTACAGCATATCTAATTAGTCTCTCTATCGATCCATCACTTATGATTGTCTCACCTTTAAAGTATCAGTGTCAATTAATTATGAAACAATTGTAACCAGGTAACAGTTAACTTGGAAACTTAAACTAGAACAATAATGTGGTAGGCTTGGTGAGGCCTTGTGCTCCATAGAGAGTGAAAAAGTCAAATGTTATTTGTCGCATGCTGTAGACTAACAGTGAAATGCTTACATACAGTTCCTTCCATAAGTGAGCATAGAAAAGTAATTTAAAAAAGTAATAATAAATACCCAGTACCAGTACTGAGTCGATGTGTAAGGGTACAAGGTAATTGAGTTGGATATGGACAAAACTTAGACTAAAGGTACTAGGCGACAGGATAGATAGTCTGGTTCCAGACATGGTGCATCGGTATCACTTGCTGTGCAGTAGCAGAGAGAACAGTCTATGATTTGGGTGGCTGGGGTCTTTGACAATTTTTAGGGCCTTCTTCTGACACCACCTGGTATATAGGTCCTGGATATCAGGGAGTTCGGCCCCAGTGGTGTACTGGGCCGTACACACTACCCTCTGTAGCGATTTGCAGTCGGATGCCAAGCAGTTGCCTTGTGCAGCAAGTCAAGATGCTCTCAATGGTGCAGCTCTATAACTTTTTGAGGATCTGAGGGCCCATGCTGAATCTTTTTAGCCTCCTGAGGGGGAAGAGAAGTTGGTGTGTGTGGACAATGATAGATCTTTAGTGATGTAAACAATGACAAAGCTCTCAACCCGCTCCACTACACCCTGTTGTCGTGAATTTACTTTCATTAATCTGATGACTGTTGTTTATTTAATCCATTAACTATGTTTAATTATTACCCAATTAAATGAATCATGTAACAATTAACTCATTATGATTTAGGGCACCATGGAATAAGTTGTTTAGAGAGTCACCATCTCCCGAATTAAACACTGTAGGGTCTTTCTATTTCATTGATAAACAGTAATCTTATTAATCATTACCTCTTATCAAATACTCATTCTGTCACGAACGTCGTCTTGAAAATGACCAAGGTGCAGCGTGGTGAGCG
The DNA here is from genome assembly GCF_057628025.1 of Oncorhynchus mykiss. Taxonomy (NCBI): domain Eukaryota; kingdom Metazoa; phylum Chordata; class Actinopteri; order Salmoniformes; family Salmonidae; genus Oncorhynchus; species Oncorhynchus mykiss. Next base: position 59,221,613 of record NC_143030.1, read on the forward strand.
TACGTTTTTCTTTATTATAAATGTCGCCAACAAAACAAGAAACAACACAAATGAACGTGAAGCTTACTAGGGCTATACAGGCCACTAACAAAGACAACTACCCACAAAATACAAAAGGAAAAAAGTCTGCTTAAGTATGATTCCCAATCAGAGAAAAGGATAGACAGATGTCCCTGATTGAGAACCATACCCGGCCAAAACATAGAAACACAGAGTTTCCCACCCGAGTCACACCCTGACCAACCAAGCATAGAAAATAAAAAGATCTCTACAGTCAGGGCGTGACAGTACCCCCCCCCCCCCCCAAAGGTGCGGACTCCGGCCGCAAACCTGACACTATAGGGGAGAGTCCGGGTGGGCATCTACCTCGGTGGCGGCTCCGGTGCGGGACGCAGACCCCGCTCCACCTCTGGCTCCCCTCACTTTGGTGGCGCCTCTGGTGCGGGGACACTTGTCGCCACCACTGAACTGGGGACCCTCGCCGCAAGCCCCGGACTGGGGACCCTCAACGCAGGCCCCGGACTGGGGACCCTTGCCGAAGGCCCCGGACTGGGGACCCTCGCCGCCGGCCCCGGACTGGGGACCCTCGCCGCCGGCCCCGGACTGGGGACCCTCGCCGGAGGCTCCGGACAGCAGATCCACGCTGGAGGCTTCGTGCCATAGATCCTCACCCCAGGCTCCGGGCCATGGATCATCACTGGGGGCTTCCTGCCATGGATCATCACTGGAGGGTTCGTGCCATGGATCAACACTGGAGGCTTTGTGCCCTGGCTCATCACTGGAGGCTTCGTGCCATGGATCATGGCTGGAGGCTTCGTGCCATGGATCATCACTGGAGGCTTCGGGCCATGGATCATCACTGGAGGCTTCCTACGTGGAGTCGGAACAGGTCTCACCGGACTGAGGAGACGTACTGGAAGCCTGGTGCGTGGAGCTGCCACAGGGCTTACCATGCTGGGGAGACATACTGGAGGCCTGGTACGTGGAATCGGAACAGGTCTCACCGGACTGGGGAGATGCACTGGAAGCCTGGTGCGTGGAGTAGGCACTGGATACACTGGGCCTTGGAGGTGCACTGGAGGACTCAAGCGTAGAGCTGGCACAACCCGTCCTGGCTGGATGGTTACTTTCGCCCGGCAAATGCGGGGCGCAAGCACAGGACGCACTGGGCTGTGCAGACGCACCGGACACACAGTGCGCAGAGCCGGCGCAGGATATCCTGGGCCGAAGTGACGCACTGGAGTCTAGGAGCGCTGAGCTGGCACCATCCGTCCTGCTGTGAAGCGCACATAACACGGTGCCTTACCAGTACCATGCTCCCTACCGAAAAATGGAGTATCTTCCCGGTCTTCCTTACCAGCCTTGATCCTATGTAACGCATTGTCTTCAAATCGGTTTCTTTCAGTCAATACGTCCTGCGAAATGACCCATCAGGTTTGATTGTGTTACAAACAAACCAGTTGATTGCAGTGAAACCAAGCATGACTGGAAAAGTCACGTTCTGTGTGGGTTATTTACCTGGAATGTGTCGTCGAAAATGGAATGAGACGGAATTCACGACACAAGCGGTTCACAAAATGTTTTGTGTTAGGCTATAAAAACGGATTTTATCAAACAAAAGATCATTCATTGTGTAACAATGAGCATTGGGATTGCAAACAGACGAAGATCGTCAAAGCTAAACAATTTATTTTAATGCAGTTTGGGATTATGTTACATCTCTGCTGATTGAAAAATGTTTTTTATGGGGCTCTATACTCAGATAATCACATCGTATTCTTTCGCAGTAAATCCTTTTTTTAAATCTGACAATGCAGTTGGATTAGCAAGATTCTAGGCTTTCGATACATATGAGACACTTGTATTTTCATGAATGTTTAATATGACTATTTATGTAGCGATCACCGTATGTTGTGGAATTTCAACCCGGTTCCGTGCTCAGAGAGGTTATTAAGAAGCTTAGATTGAAAGTTGTTTTTTTTCTACAGAAACAGATCGTGCCTTTCTCTAAGCAATAGGAAGCAGATTATTCAGTCAACTTTTTTATCTGTTCTTGATTATGGTGATAATATTTATCAAAGTGCAGCTGCTACTACTCTTAAACCTTTGGATGCCATCTAACATAGTGCCCTTCGTTTTCTAACAGGCGACAGTTTTGATTATCATCACTGTATCCTGTATCAAAAGATTGGCTGGTCTTCGCTAAAGACCCGTAGATATACTCCCTTTTTGTTTACAAGGCCCGACTTCATAAACTTTCATCTTATCTAACTTTGCTTTTGAAGTATAGACACCTGAGTTGCCTATCCCGCTCACAGGGTTGGTTAACTCAAGGTTCCTAGGGTCTCCACCGAGCTAAGTAAACCTGCTTTTAATTTTAATGTACCGTATTGCTGGAACTAAATTCTAAATACATTTAAGCTTGGTGTTCTAGTGCAGTTTGGGCAATTTAAAGTATTGATTGGGGATTTATTTTTTATGAATGTAACTGTTTTTCTGGGTGATTTGTGATGTTTTATGTGTGCTTACCATGTCTGTTCTTCTTTTCTAATATATACTGTGTATAGATATATACACACACAGTAACAGTCAAAAGTTTGGACACACCAACTCATTCAAGGGTTTTTCTTTATTTTTACTATTTTATACATTGTAGAATAATAGTGAAGACAAAAAACAATAGTGTTAATCAAATCAAAATACATTTTGTATTTGAGATTCTTCAAAGTAGCCACCCTTTGCCTTGATGACAGCTTTGCACATTCTTGGCATTCTCTCAACCAGCTTAACGAGGTAGTCACCTGGAATACATTTCAATTAAAAGGTGTGCCTCGTTAAAAGTTCATTTGTGGAATTTCCATCTTATGGTGTTTGACCCAATCAGTTGTGTTGTGACAAGGTAGGGGTGGTATACAGAATATAGCCCTATTTGGTGAAATACCAAGTTCATATTATGGCAAGAACAACTCAAATAAACAAAGAGAAATGACAAAACATGAATGTCAGTCAATACGGAAAATGTCAAGAACTTTTAAAGTTTTTTCAGGTGCAGTCGCAAAAAACATCAAGCTCTATGATGAAACTGGCTCTCATGAGGACCAACACAGGAAAGAAAGATCCAGAGTGACCTCTGCTGCAGAGGATAAGTTCATTAGAGAATACTGCACCTCAGAATTCAAGTAACAGACACATCTCAACATGAACTGTTCACAGAAGACTGCGTGAATCATGGTACAATTTCTGCAAAGAAACCACTACTAAAGAACACCAATAAGAAGAAGACACTTGCTTGGGCCAAGAGACACGAGCAATGGACATTTGACCGGTGGAAATCTGTCCTTTGGTCTAATCAAAATGTGAGATTTTTGGTTCCACCGCCATGTCTTTGTAAGATGCAGAGTTGGTGAAAGGATGATCTCTGCATATGTGGTTCCCAATGTGAAGCATGGAAGAGGAGGTATGATGGTGTGGGGGTGCTTTGCTGGTGACACTGTCGCTGATTTATTCAGAATTCAAGGCACACTTAACCAGCATTCAGCAGCAACACGCCATCCCATCTGGTTTGCTCTTAGTGGGACTATCATCTGTTTTTCAACAGGACAATGACCCAATATATCTCCAGGCTGTGTAAGGGCTATTTGACCAAGAAGGAGAGTGATGGAGTGCTGTATCAGATGACCTGTCCTCCACAAAAACACCCAACCTCAACCCAATTCAGATGGTTTGGGATGAGTTGGACTGCAGAGTGAAGGAAAAGCAGCCAACAAGTGCTCAGCATATGTGGGAACTCCTTCAATACTTTTGGAAAAGCATTCCTCATGAAGCTGGTTGAGAGAATGCCAAGAGTGTGCAAAGCTGGCATCAAGGCAAAGAGTGGCTACACATACAGTGCCTTGCGAAAGTATTCGGCCCCCTTGAACTTTGCGACCTTTTGCCACATTTCAGGCTTCAAACATAAAGATATAAAACTGTATTTTGTTGTGAAGAATCAACAACAAGTGGGACACAATCATGAAGTGGAACGACATTTATTGGATATTTCAAACTTTTTTAACAAATCAAAAACTGAAAAATTGGGCGTGCAAAATTATTCAGCCCCCTTAAGTTAATACTTTGAAGCGCCACCTTTTGCTGCGATTACAGCTGTAAGTCGCTTGGGGTATGTCTCTATCAGTTTTGCACATCGAGAGACTGACATTTTTTCCCATTCCTCCTTGCAAAACAGCTCGAGCTCAGTGAGGTTGGATGGAGAGCATTTGTGAACAGCAGTTTTCAGTTCTTTCCACAGATTCTCGATTGGATTCAGGTTCTGGACTTTGACTTGGCCATTCTAACACCTGGATATGTTTATTTTTGAACCATTCCATTGTAGATTTTGCTTTATGTTTTGGATCATTGTCTTGTTGGAAGACAAATCTCCGTCCCAGTCTCAGGTCTTTTGCAGACTCCATCAGGTTTTCTTCCAGAATGGTCCTGTATTTGGCTCCATCCATCTTCCCATCAATTTGAACCATCTTCCCAAAGATCTTACAAAGAAAATGTATTTCGGAAGAACATAATATACGTTGGCCTACTGTATGTTATCTGGCTATGCTCCATGCCATAGGCTTATTAATTTAGCTGACAAGATATGCTTATGTCCAATGCCATTGTTTTATATTAAATTATTCTATAGTAAGAATAATATAATTTGCCTTAGCTGAATAAAACAGAAAGGATATACTTCCCATTCAGGGGTGAGTTTGCATGTTGAGCGTACAAGTGAACATTTGAAACAGGTCCTATACGCTAGCTTTAAAGTTATTTGGCAACTTTAGTTGTTAATGATACAAACCTTAGAATGTCTTAGAAATCATAACATATGGGCTTAATAATGCGACTATATTAATTATTTGAGGAAGTCGCAAAAAAACTTAGTCAGTTCCTTGCCTCAGGCTGCACAGCTGTTCTCTCATCAAGTGATCACATTTTCACCTGTCAGACTATTCTCAATTTAATCTTGTCATTACTAATACAGTCGTATGAAAAAGTTTGGGCACCCCTGACAATTTCCATGATTTCCATTTAAAAATAATTGGGTGTTTGGATCAGCAATTTCATTTTGATCTATCAAATAACTGATGGACACAGTGATATTTCAGTAGTGAAATTTGGTTTATTGGATTAACAGAAAATGTGCAATATGCATAAAAACAAAATTAGACAGGTGCATAAATTTTGGCACCTCAATAGAAAAATCACATCAATATTTAGTAGAGCCTCCTTTTGCTAAAATAACAGCCTCTAGACGCTTCCCATAGCCTCTAATGAGTGTCTGGATTCTGGATGAAGGTATTTTTGGACAATTCCTCCTTATAAAACATCTCCAGTTCAGTTAGGTTTGATGGTTGCCCGGCATGGACAGCCCGCTTCATATCATCCCACAGATTCTCAATGATATTCAGGTCTGGGGACTGGGATGGCCATTCAAGAACATTGTACTTGTTCCTCTGCATAAATACCCGGGTAGATTTTGAGCAGTGTTTTGGGTCGTTGTCTTGTTGAAATATCCAGCCCCGGCGTAACTTCAACTTTGTGACTGATTCTTCAACATTATTCCCAAGAATCTGATGATGTTGAGTGGAATCCATGCGACCCTCAACTTTAACAAGATTCCCAGTACCGGCACCACAGAATGATGGAACCCCCACCAAATTTTACTGTGGGTAGCAAATGTTTTTCTTGGAACGCTGTGTTCTTTTGCCGCCATACATAACGTCCCTTGTTATGACCAAATAACTCAATCTTTGTTTCATCAGTCCACAGCACCTTATTCCAAAATGAAGCTGGCTTGTCCAAATGTGCGTTTGCATACCTCAAGCAACTCTGTTTGTGGTGTGTGTGCAGAAAAGGCTTCTTCCGCATCCCTCTCCCATACAGTTTCTCCTTGTGCAAAGTGCGCTGAATTGTTGAACAATGCACAGTGACACCATCTGCAGCAAGATGATTTTGTAGGTCTTTGGAGGTGGTCTGTGGGCTGTTTTTGACCGTTCTCACCATCCTTCACTTTTGCCTCTCCGATATTTTACTTGGCCTGCCACTTCTGGCCTTTACAAGAACTGTGCCTGTGGTCTTCCATTTCCTCACTATGTTCCTCACAGTGGACACTGACAGCTTAAATCTCAGCGATAGCTTTTTGTAGCCTTCCTCTAAACCATAATATTGAACAATCTTTGTTTTCAGGTCATTTGAGAGTTGTTTTGAGGCCCCCATGTTGCCACTCTTCAGAGGAGAGTCAAAGAGAACAAGAACTTGCAATTGGCCACCTTAAATACCCTTTCTCATGACTGGATGCACTTGTCTATGAAGTTCAAGGCTTAATGAGCTCACCAAACCAATTGTGTGTTCCAATTAATCAGTGCTAAGTAGTTACAGGTATTCAAATCAACAGAATGATAAGGGTGCCCACATTTTTGCATAGCCTATTTTTCACATCTGATTTAATTTCATACAACAATATTGCTACACTAAAAATCTTTGTCTGGACAATACCCCAGTACTCAGCTTTAATTAGAAAACTAATGGCATGCCACTGTGATCATTTTCTGTGACGACAGAGTAAACTATTATGCAGCCACAGAGGGGTGCCCACACGTTTTCATACGACTAATGTAAAATTAGTTTGGATTTAGAATGGCCCGTTATCAAATTGGTAGGAACAGGGACAGGAGAAAAAAGACATGTCATCTGTACACACTCGAATGGAACTTTCCTGCTGGTCAGTTTTTCAATGATGCCGGGTAGGCTACTTCAGTTTTATAGTGGAGTATGTGCTTAATATGAGCAGCTGAGAAATAAATATAAGAATACATATTTCACGCCAAGCATCAATCACTGTTTGAGAAGCATGCTCTCATTGCGTGACAGGTGACATTCCATCGAAACTCTGTATGCAATGGGCTCTCCAACCCTGGTCCTGCAGCTACCCAGAGCTTAATTTGGGAAACCAAGTTAAATATTTTCAGGAACATCGATGGTAACATGTTTTGCAACAAAACATATTTCACTAAACTGTTGACAGCCCCTCTTTTTGCTCTAGAATGGAATAATGAGAGAGAGGAGGAGATGGTGGTGAGATATTCTGTATAGCTAAAAGATCATGTATACCCCAATTAATTATGAAAATAAAATACAAATTTACTATAATAGTAGGCTAACTCTGTAAGCCTAACCTGTACAATCGATGAACCAACAGCATCACCTAGGGCTGGCTATACGTTTCATCTGTCTTGTGCTTCCACCCCCACCAGGTGTCTCTCATTTGTTCCCATTATCCCCTGTGTATTTATACCAGTGGTTTCTGTTTGTCTGTTGCCAGTTCGTCTTGTCTCGTCAAGCCAACCAGTGTGTTTTTCCATACTCCTGGTTGCCTAGTCCCTGTTTTCTAGTCCTTCCGGTTCCAACCTTTTCTGCCTGCCCTGACTCTGAGCCCTCCTGCCATACCATTCTGCCTGCCCTGACCTCGAGCCTGCCTGCCATCCTGTACCAATCTGACTCTGACATGGTTTACATACTTCTGTCTGTCCTCGACCTGCCTCTTGTCTATTAATAAATATTAGACACTTGAACCATCTGCCTCCTGTGTCTGCGTTTGGGTCTAGTCCTGTGTCGTTATACTCCCAGTCAAGTGGATAGACATTTTGGAGTTTAGAATAAGGTTCAGTCCAGCCAGTATTAATAACAATATAGTCCACACTCAAGGGTGATTACTCAAATGTGTTTAATTTTGGAGTACAGGCTACACCAATTCTGTACCAAAGACATCCTAAATCCGTTTTTTTTTCTTTTTCTGTCATGCGTAATATGCAGTAGGCTATGTATTGCATAATGTCACAATCGTCATTTTAATTAATTTTAATATGCATATGGGTGCTTTGAATTAATCACCACCTTAGAAAGCACTTTCCATTTTGTTGTGTTAGGCTTTGAAACAACATCCACAATTATCATGTTTTACACTCAGAAGTACAGAAGGTACAAACTTTCTTCATAGTTTTAAAAGGACAGTACTGTTTTGATGATGTGATTTTCGATGGTGTTTGCACTGCTGTCAGAGTGGTTAGAGGGACAATAGAGAACTGAGTACCAGGCCATTAGGACCTGATGGTCGTTAGCAAGTTGGGTACTACCAAAGCATGTCCAGAGAGCATAAGAAAAGATTACCGCAACTAAGTCACATGGAATTTACAGTTTTTCTCAATTGCTAAAACATTAAAACCCATTGGCTGAACAAAGTTCTCAGTTGCCTGGTTTCATTTAGCTAATTATGCAGTCTGTTGTCAATACCTTAAACCATTTCACATGGTAAAACACAATTTGCAGATCTCACTTAGACTTTTCAGCAAAACTCTAAACACATTCTCGTTCTCAAAACACATTCTGCACTCTAATGCACATGTCATCCATACTGGTAAACACAAGTGGCAACAATCAAATACAAATAGAGAACACATGTCATTGATTGAACACAACCACTCAAAATGTATTTAACCTGTTTCAGATGATGCGACACAACCAATATAAGCCAGTTCAGAGAGCAAACAGGTTGTTGAAGGTGGGAAGGAGAAAGTCTGAGAATGGATACTGTAGTACAGTGCATTGTAGGCTGTATACTGTACAATGGATTAATTGTATGGCCCTAAACATTGTGCTTTCCATTTATTAACAGTACTGACTGCTCAATAGATTTTGACTGGTTGCAGGTTCATATCAACAAAGAACAAGAATTACAGTATCACAGAGACAAAGGACAAGTTTGTGAGATGCAGGGTACAGTACTGTAAAAATAGGTGTACAAGGAGGAGGAAGAACAAAAAACAAAATTGCAAAGAGCAAAGCAGAGTAGTAATTCCTGATCAGTTTTGAGCTACTATGATAGAACATGTATTCGTTCATCAAAAGACAATGACGGAAAAATATGAATGTTTTTTAGATTCAAAATGTACTTCTCCCTGAGAATTGTATGTTTTGAACAATGTGTTTTCTATTTTTCGGTGTATTGTTTACTGACTGCTTGAGAGTGTATATCACTTTGTTTATGATTTGAGAGCAGTGTTGATTTTGAACACAGGTAAAACTGTTTTGAGGCGAATGTTTCATTTTGCAAGAGGAGTCAGAGGTTATGTAAATAGTGCTTGAAGATGAGGTTTTGTGTTTGATTTCAGGAAAGGAGCAAGGTTTCAGAGATTGTGTTTTAGCAATTGAGTAAAACTGTAGAGAGAGAGAGAGAGAGAGAGAGAGAGAGAGAGAGAGAGAGAGACATTTCATTGGCTCATCGTGCGACTCCTTGTGGCGGGCCGGGAGCCTGCAAGCTGACTCTAGTCGTCAGTCAAACTGTGTTTTCTCTGACACATTGGTGTGACTGGCTTCCGGGTCATGTTTTGAAGGACGCATGTCTCGACTTTTGTCTCTCCCGAGGCCATTGGGAAGATGCAGCGATGAGACAAGATCGTAACTATCAATTAGATATCACGAAATTGGAGAGAACAATGTTATAAAATAAATACAAATTAAAGATTGGGGAGTGGAAGAGGATCCTACAACTGTATCTAGGGGAAACTTCTGCTCAGAGCTACATTACATGGCCAAAGGTATGTGGACACCCCTTCAAATTAGCGGATTCTGCTATTTCAGCCACACCCGTTGCTGACAGGTGTATAAAATCGAGCACAGAGACATGCAAATCGTCTGTCCTCGGTTGCAACACTCACTACCGAGTTCCAAACTGCCTCCGGAAGCAATGTCAGCACAATAACTGTTTGTCTGGAGCTTCATGACATGGGTTTCCATGGCCGAGTAGCTGAACAGAAGCCTAAGATCACCATGCGCAATGCCAAGAGTTGGCTGGAGTTGTGTAAAGTTGGCTGCCATTGGACTCTGGAGCAGTGGAAACGCGTTCTCTGGAGTGATAAATCACAATTCATCATCTGGCAGTCCGACAGACGAACCTGAGTTTGGCAGATGCCAGGAGAACGCTACCTGCCCGAATGCATAGTGCCAACTGTAAAGTTTCGATGAATAATGGTCTGGGGCTGTTTTTAATGGGTCGGGCTAAGCCCCTTAATTCCAGTGAAGAGAAATCATAGTAATACAGTAGTGGCCAAAAGATTTGAGAATGACACAAATATACATTTTCACAAAGTCTGCTGCCTCAGTGTCTTTAGATATTTTTGTCAATGTTACTATGGAATACTGAATTATAATTACAAGCATTTCATAAGTGTCAAAGGCTTTTATTGACAATTACATGAAGTTGATATAAAGAGCCAATATTTGCAGTGTTGACCCTTCTTTTTCATGACCTCTGCAATCCGCCCTGGCATGCTGTCAATTAATTATGGGCCACATCCTGACTGATGGCAGCCCATTCTTGCATAATCAATGCTTGGAGTTTGTGGGTTTTTGTTTGTCCACCCACCTCTTGAGGATTGGCCACAAGTTCTCAATGGGATTAAGGTCTGAGGAGTTTCCTGGCCATGGACCCAAAATATCGATGTTTTGTTCCCCGAGCCACTTAGTTATCACTTTTGCCTTATGGCAAGGTGCTCCATCATGCTGGAAAAGGCATTGTTCGTCACCAAACTGTTCCTGGATGGTTGGGAGAAGTTGCTCTCGGGAGGATGTGTTGGTACCATTCTTTATTCATGGCTGTGTTCTTAGGCAAAATTGTGAGTAAACCCACTCCCTTGGCTGAGAAGCAACCCCACACATGAATGGTCTCAGGATGCTTTACTGTTGGCATGACACAGGACTGATGGTAGCACTCACCTTGTCTTCTCCGGACAAGCTTTTGCCTGGATGCCCCAAACAATCGAAAAGGGGATTCATCAGAGATAATGACTTTACCGCAGTCCTCAGCTGTCCAATCCCTGTACCTTTGCAGAATATCAGTCTGTCCCTAATGTTTTTCCTGGAGAGAAGTGGCTTCTTTGCTGTCCTTCCTGACACCAGGCCATCCTCCTAAAGTCTTCGCCTCACTGTGCATGCAGATGCACTCACACCTGCCTTCTGCCATTCCTGAGCAAGCTCTGTACTGGTGGTGCCCCGATCCCGCAGCTGAATCAACTTTAGGAGACGGTCCTGGGCTTGCTGGACTTTCTTGGGCACCCTGAAGCCTTCTTCACAACAATTGAACCACACTCCTTGAAGTTCTTGATGATCTGATAAATGGTTGATTTAGGTGCGCTCTTACTGGCAGCAATATCCTTGCCTGTGAAGCCCTTTTTGTGCAAAGCAATGATGACGGCACGTGTTTCCTTGCAGGTAACCATGGTTGACAGAGGAAGAACAATGATTCCAAGCACCACCATCCTTTTGAAGCTTCCAGTCATTTATTCAAACTCAATCAGCATGACATCTCCATGGTCTCCAGCCTTGTTCTTGTCAACATTCACACCTGTGTTAACGAGAGAATCACTGACATTATGTCATCTGGTCCTTTTGTGGCAGGGCTGAAATGCAGTGGAAATGTTTTTTTGGGATTCAGTTAATTTGCATGGCAAAGAAGGATTTTGCAATTAATTGCAATTCATCTGATCACTCTTCATAACATTCTGGAGTATATGGAAATTGCCATCATACAAACTGAGGCAGCAGACTTTGTGAAAATGTATATGTGTGTCATTCTCAAAACTTTTGGCCACGACTGTACAGCATACAGTGCAATGTATTCAAAACGATTCTATGCTTCCAACTTTGTGGCAAGGTGTCCGCATACTTTTGTGTGGAAGGTCTGATGCAACACTGGGTGAAGTGCACCGGTAGCCATTGTGATGAGGAAATGAAAGGCTCCCCTGTCTCTCTTTCTTTTTCAGCACTTCTCTCTCGCCTTCTCTCTCCCTCACGTACAGTGCCTTGCGAAAGTATTCGGCCCCCTTGAACTTTGCGACTTTTTGCCACATTTCAGGCTTCAAACATAAAGATATAAAACTGTATTTTTTTGTGAAGAATCAACAACAAGTGGGACACAATCATGAAGTGGAACGACATTTATTGGATATTTCAAACTTTTTTAACAAATCAAAAACTGAAAAATTGGGCGTGCAAAATTATTCAGCCCCCTTAAGTTAATACTTTGTAGCGCCACCTTTTGCTGCGATTACAGCTGTAAGTCGCTTGGGGTATGTCTCTATCAGTTTTGCACATGGAGAGACTGAATTTTTTTCCCATTCCTCCTTGCAAAAAGCTTGAGCTCAGTGAGGTTGGATGGAGAACATTTGTGAACAGCAGTTTTCAGTTCTTTCCACAGATTCCCGATTGGATTCAGGTCTGGACTTTGACTTGGCCATTCTAACACCTGGATATGTTTATTTTTGAACCATTCCATTGTAGATTTTGCTTTATGTTTTGGATCATTGTCTTGTTGGAAGACAAATCTCCGTCCCAGTCTCAGGTCTTTTGCAGACTCCATCAGGTTTTCTTCCAGAATGGTCCTGTATTTGGCTCCATCCATCTTCCCATCAATTTTAACCATCTTCCCTGTCCCTGCTGAAGAAAAGCAGGCCCAAACCATGATGCTGCCACCACCATGTTTGACAGTGGGGATGGTGTGTTCAGCTGTGTTGCTTTTACGCCAAACATAACGTTTTGCATTGTTGCCAAAAAGTTCAATTTTGGTTTCATCTGACCAGAGCACCTTCTTCCACATGTTTGGTGTGTCTCCCAGGTGCCTTGTGGCAAACTTTAAACGACACTTTTTATGGATATCTTTAAGAAATGGCTTTCTTCTTGCCACTCTTCCATAAAGGCCAGATTTGTGCAATATACGACTGATTGTTGTCCTATGGACAGAGTCTCCCACCTCAGCTGTAGATCTCTGCAGTTCATCCAGAGTGATCATGGGCCTCTTGGCTGCATCTCTGATCAGTCTTCTCCTTGTATGAGCTGAAAGTTTAGAGGGACGGCCAGGTCTTGGTAGATTTGCAGTGGTCTGATACTCCTTCCATTTCAATATTATCGCTTGCACAGTGCTCCTTGGGATGTTTAAAGCTTGGGAAATCTTTTTGTATCCAAATCCGGCTTTAAACTTCTTCACAACAGTATCTCGGACCTGCCTGGTGTGTTCCTTGTTCTTCATGATGCTCTCTGCGCTTTTAACGGACCTCTGAGACTATCACAGTGCAGTTGCATTTATACAGAGACTTGATTACACACAGGTGGATTGTATTTATCATCATTAGTCATTTAGGTCAACATTGGATCATTCAGAGATCCTCACTGAACTTCTGGAGAGAGTTTGCTGCACTGAAAGTAAAGGGGCTGAATAATTTTGCACGCCCAATTTTTCAGTTTTTGATTTGTTAAAAAGTTTGAAATATCCAATAAATGTCGTTCCACTTCATGATTGTGTCCCACTTGTTGTTGATTCTTCACAAAAAAATACAGTTTTATATCTTTATGTTTGAAGCCTGAAATGTGGCAAAAGGTCGCAAAGTTCAAGGGGGCCGAATACTTTCGCAAGGCACTGTATGTCTCTCTGCTTTTCTCTCATTCCCTCCCTGCTTGTCCTTTTGGAAATGGCTGCAGTAGTCTGGGGTATAGTTGACTTGATGTAGCGTCCATTTACACAGACTAAGGGAAGTGTGGACAGGAGGATACAGTAGTGCTGGATGATGAACTAGTACCATGGCACTACCATTTTGTGTTGTTAGGACTTATCTGTCTTTAGCTGGCACTGCAGACTACTTTTCACATCATTAAGTGATCAACTGAGATGTTGACAGCTGAAAAAACCAACAGATGTTTACAGTGCTTGGCTACATGAACGCATGCATTTTTAGGGGAATATGGGCCATTGGAATTCATTAATACGGTGAGATGTTTTTCCTACATTTCTTTATCATGTGCCAAGTTGTACGTGATGGTGGTCAAGCAAACAGTGCAGGTTCTGTAGCTACATCCCTGATTAATGCAAATGCATGGACTGTGTGAGAGAGCATCAGTTATTATGATTTTTATTTAACTAGGCAAGTCAGTTAAGAACAAATTCTTATTTACAATGACGGCCTACCCCAGCCAAACCCTAACCTGAACAACGCTGGGCCAATTGTGCGCCACCTTACAGGACTCCCAATCACGGCCAGTTGTGATACAGCCTGGAATCGAACCAGGGTCTGTAGTGACGCATCTAGCACTGAGCTGCAGTGGCTTAGACCACTGCACCACTCAGGAGCCCACTCATTGTACATACGGAGGAACCCTGTTTAATGCCCATCAGAAATGACTCATGGATACATCTGAAACGGTATGAATCACTAAGTGTCTTACTTTCCTATTTACAAATGACTGGCTGAAGGCGTAGGAATGCAACGTGGAATGTTTGATCCTCCTCGCTTGTCGGAAGCGTCAAATGCAGCCACGGGGCATCAAAGACATGAATTACACATCTCGACTAGTAAATGAGCTGATGTTTCTATCAGCCTTCTAGTCAAACACACATACCCACACACGAAAACATATACATGCAAACACACACAAGCACACACACACGGCCAAACACATACACACAGATAAAAACACACACATTCACACAAACCCCTACTTCTAATCAGACAACTGTCAGCACTGTTCAAACCACCAACTCAAAAGAATGAGATTCATGACATTGCAGGGTAGCCTAGTGGTTAGAGCGTTGGACTAGTAACCGGAAGGTTGCGAGTTCAAACCCCCGAGCTGACATGGTACAAATCTGTCGTTCTGCCCCTGTTCCCAGGCCGTCATTGAAAATAAGAATTTGTTCTTAACTGACTTGCCTGGTTAAATAAAGGTAAAATAAATAAATAAAACATTGTACTTTCTTAAGAGCAGCCATTACAAAATCATTGAGGTAACTTTTTCAGCGAAAGCTTTTCGAGGACACTTCAACTGATGATTAAACTGTCATTAAACAGACTTTGCATCGAAGCAGCCCCCCCCCCCCCCAACTCAACCTCAATCAACTCTATTCTCCTTGCAGGAAGATAAACTGGCTAGCGAAAAAGTTAGGATGGAAATCATTGGCTATGTAGAGTCCACTCATAGCCAAGATATACCCTCTGTCAACGAGGGTTGAATGTCTGTGAGACAAGTGTTTACCAGGCTTTTAATCAATTCTAATGGCTTTGTACACGTGTAAAATTAGCCTATTTTGTTATCTTTTTCTTTCTTTAAAAAATAAATAAAATGAAATAAATCACTTTCTTTCTGAAGCTCAGTATGGTAGATAAATAATTCAATGCATCTAACTTTTATTGTACCAGGAAGTCTCTCGAAGTTTCAACCACTTTTCTGGGAAATACCTGAAATAATAAGAGATATTATAGCAGTGCCTTCAATATAGTTTGCAACTGTACCCTAATACAATCCAGTTATATCATACCAAAAATGCTCAAGTCTGAAGGGATCGGATCGCAACTCAACTCATTTCCAGAGCAGAAGCTAGCACAAGATACCATGTTAGGCTTGTTCAAGATCAAGGTGCTATACCGGGCCCTGGCCAAAGTCTCTTCCAGATATTCTGCTTCATTGTGTTGATCCCCCCTTTATCCCCTAGACACCAATCACAGAGCATTCTAATCATGTAGAGAGCAGGTGGTGCCAATGAGATAACGCTGAGGTGGTTGGGAGTCCCATTATGCATGTTGCTTCTGATGGATGGGGCAATTCCAAGGTAACAGAATTATGCTTTGACGCCGTTTTTTTCTCTTTAAAATGTATGCCAAAAACATTTATTTTAAAGTTTAACAAAGCATACAACTCTATGCACATGACTAATTGTAACAATTTCCACAGAAAGATTTACAAAAACGAATTTAGTGGAACTGTGCCGATTCAAACTTTGGTAACGGAATTACGGTAAAATGTCCCTTCGATTTTTATGCAGCCATGTTTTCCAAAAACTCTTAAATATCTGCTCTGAATTACGATTCAGATGTCAGCAGAAAGAATGAGATGTCAACTATGACATGGCACCTTGAGTTTATAAAAATCTATTTGGGTTATTGAACTACAGTAAGTGAAGTGGATTTACATCTGTTAACGGAATTACATCATGGGTCTCTGATCTGTACTTCATAGAAATGCATAATGTCATATCATCACAGCACAGCAGAGGACAGTACAGTAAAGTAGCGTATAGTACAGTACAGCACAATATGCTGTACTGTCCTCTTCACTGTATAGCACTGTGCTATTCAATATTGTGAAACATGTCTATGATAGGTTCAGATTTGGTCCAGTCCGATCCGTCTGTGGACATTAACATCAGGTCCAGGGTGGACTGACCAAATTTGAAGAACCTTTCAAAGTCCATGGACATCGGTTGGTGCTCATTGGGTGAGGATGCTGGTTACTGTAAATGGAAAGAAAGAGCTCATGGATAGGGGTCAGTAACAGCTGGGAGTGGTGACATTAACTGGAGAGGCAGAGAGAGAGAGGGTTGTCCAGACTCAGACTGTTTTAACACTTTTGATTTGACCACCAGACAACAGAAAAAAAAACAGTTATGAGCTGAATATAACAGTATGACAGTGGAAAGGAGGACCGTAGCAGGTGACTCAACTGTGGTTTGATTTCCTTGTAGCCAATTCAGTTGCAGCAATTTTGTACAGATTTGTTGGTAATGAAATCCCTCATGAGGGAGAGAAATTAGAAAAGATAAGTGGGATTTTGGTATCGGAATTACAAGTCACCAAGCTATATTTCTTAAAAACATACAGAATCTAAAGAATTTCTCCAAAACAAAATAAGTGTTAATATTAGTTGGCCAGTTGTCACGTTCGCTGTCTTCAAACTCCCCATCATAAATGAGCCAAGGCGCAGCGTGCATGTAATTCCACATCTTTAATCGAAGAGAAACCTTTCACAAAAACAGAATCAGAACTTGACGCAACCGTGGCGCACACTAACACTCACAAATAAATAATTACCCACAAACACAGGTGAGAAAAAGGCTGCCTAAGTATGATTCCCAATCAGAGACAACGATAGACAGCTGCCTCTGATTGGGAACCTTACCCGGCCAACAAAGAAATAGAAGACTAGAATGCCCACCCAAATCACACCAGTAACTGAAATGTTGCTAGATCTAATTTGTCGTTCTGCCCCTGAACAAGGTGGGTAACCCACTGTTCCTAGGCCATCATTGTAAATAAGAATTTGTTCTTAACTGACTTACCTAGATAAATAAAGGTTCAAATAAAAATATATGTAAATAAATAAAGTGCCTAGACATCAGGATAGGTAATACAAATTTTAAAAAAAATGAAGAACAGGGTAGCATATGATTTGTGAAAGTGTGTATATGAGTGGGCGTGTGTGTCAAGCTCGTCGTAATGAGTAGACCAAGGCGCAGCGTGCGTAGAGTTCCACATAATTTTAATAAATCGAAACTCACCTAACAAAAGCACAAACGAAACGTGACACTGCTTGAGTGCACACAGGCAACTAATTGTAGACAAGATCCCACAAACACAATGGGGAAAATGGCTAATAATAATATGATCCCCAATCAGAGACAACAATAAACAGCTGTCTCTGATTGGGAACCATACCAGGCCAACATAAATCATTAATCACCTAGATGACGCAACCTAGTCACTATCACACACCAAGCAACATAGAGAATAAACAGCTCTCTATGGTTAGGGCGTGACAGTGTGTGTGCATATGTAGTGAATGTGTGTGTGTTTTGTGTGAGAGTGTCAGTGTAGTATGTGAGTGGAAAGATATACTCAAATATTTACAAAAATGTGAGGGGTGTACTCACTTTTGTGATATACTGTATATATCCCTTTGAGTATGGTAAAGATATTAATTACACTTTGGCTGGTGTATCAATACAAGCAGTCACTACAAAGATACATGCGTCCTTCCTAGCTTAGTTGCCAAAGAGAAAGGAAACCGCTCAGGGATTTTACCACGATGCCAACGGTGACTTTAAAACATTTAGAGATTAATGGCTGTAATAGGAGAAAACTGAGGATGGATCAACAACATTCTACTTACTCCACAATACTAACCTAAATGACAGAGTGAAAAGAAGGACATTTGTACAGAATAAAAATATTCCAAAACATGCATCCTGTTTGCAACAAGGCACTAAAGTAATACTGCAAAAAATGTGGTTCACTTTTTGTATTGAATAGAAAGTGTTGTGTTGAATTGGATTTGCCCTAAACATATTACTGAGTACCTCTCTCCATATTTTCAAGCATATTGGTGGCTGCATAATGTTATGGGTATGCTTATATGCTGGGGAGTTTTTCAGGATAAAAAAATAAATGGAATAGAGCTATTTCACCTTTCAGCAAGACAATGACCTAAATAAAACACAAGGCCAAAACACGAGTTGCTTATCAAGAAGACAGTGAATGTTCCTGAGTGGCCAAGTTACAGTTTTGACTTAAATCTGCTTAAAAATCTATGGCAAGACTTGAAAATTGATGTCTAGTAATGATCAACCACCAATTTGACAGAGCTTGAAGAATTTTGAAAAAAATGTACAATCTAGGTGTACAACGCTCTTCGAGACTTAAACAGAAAGTCTCACAGCTGTAATCGCTGCAAAGGTGGTTGTAACATGTATTGACTCGGGTGTGAATACTTATGTAAATTAGATAATTCTGTATTTCATTTTCAATTAATTTGCTAACATTTCTAAAAACATGTTTTACCTTTGTCATTATGGGGTATTGTGTGTACTGTAGATGGGTGAGAGAAAAAAAAATAACATTTTCCATTTTAAATTCATGCTGTGTAACACAACAAAATGTGGAATAAGTCTAGGCATATGAATACTTTTTGAAGGCACTGTGTGTGTGCATAGAGTCTGTGCAAGATAGGGGCAGACAGTCCAGATAATCATTTAATTAACTTGGTGAGCGAGTTCATTAGAAAGTGCATCGGCGATGTTATACCCACAGAAACGATTAAAACATTCCCAAACCAGAAACCGTGGATTGATGGCAGCATTTGTGCGAAACTGAAAGCGCAAACCACTACTTTTAACCAGGGCAAGGTGACCGGAAACATGACCGAATACAAACAGTGTAGCTATTCCCTCATCAAGGCAATCAAACAAGCTAAGCGTCAGTATAGAGACAAAGTAGAGTCGCAAGTCAACGGCTCAGACACAAGAGGTATGTGGCAGGGTCTACAGTCAATCACGGATTACAAAAAGAAAACCAGCCCTGTCGCAGACCAGGATGTCTTGCTCCCAGACAGACTAAATAACTTCTTTGCTCGCATTGAGGACAATACAGTGCCACTGACACGGCCCGCTATCAAAACCTGTGGACTCTGCTTCACTGCAGCCGACGTGAGTAAAACATTTAAACGTGTTAACCCTCACAAGGCTGCAGGCACAGACGGCATCCCCAGCCGCGTCCTCAGAGCATGCACAGAGCAGCAGGCTGGTGTTTTTACAAACATATTTAATAAATCCTTATCCCAGTCTGCTTTCTTGTTCCCAAGAAAGCTAAGGCAACTAAGCTAAACGACTACCGTCATCACTTCCGTCATCATGAAGTGCTTTGAGAGCCTAGTCAAGACCATATCACCTCCACCCTGCCTGACACCCTAGACCCACTCCAATTTGCAACCCTAACCCATCTGGACAAGAGGAATGCCTATGTGAGAATGCTGTTCATCAACCACAGTTCAGCATTTAACACCATAGTACCCTCCAAACTCGCCATCAAGCTCGAGACCCTGGGTCTCGACCCCGCCCTGTGCAACTGGGAACTGGACTTCCTGACGGGCCGCCCCCAGATGGTGAGGGTAGGTAACAACATCTCCACCCCGCTGATCCTCAACACTGGGGCCCCACAAGGGTGCGTTCTGTGCCCTCTCCTGTACTCCCTGTTCACCCACGACTGTGTGGCCACGCACGCCTCCAACACAATCATCACGTTTGCGGACGACACTACAGTGGTGGGCTTGATTACCAACAACGACGAGACGGCCAACAGGGAGGAGGTAAGGGCCCTCGGAGTGTGGTGTCAGGAAAATAACCTCACACTCAACGTCAACAAAACAAAGGAGATGATTGTGGACTTCAGGAAACAGCAGAGGGAGCACCCCCCTATCCACTTTGATGGGACAGTAGTGGAGAGGGTAGTAAGTTTTACATATCACGGACAAACTGAATTGGTCCACCCACACAGACAGCGTTGTGAACAAGGCGCAGCAGCGCCTCTTCAACCTCAGGAGGCTGAAGAAATTTGGCTTGTCACCAAAAGCACTCACAAACCTCTACAGATGCATATTCAAGAGCATCCTGCCGGGCTGTATCACCGCCTGGTACGGCAACTGCTCCGCCCACAACCGTAAGGCTCTCCAGAGGGTAGTGAGGTCTGCACAATGCATCAATGCAGTAGTTGTGGAATTGTTAGGTTAGATTACTCGTTGGTTATTACTGCATTGTCAGAACTAGAAGCACAAGCATTTCGCTACACTCGCATTAACATCTGCTAACCATGTGTATGTGACAAATAAAAATGGATACAATTTGACATGATTTATTTAGCAGTCCTATGGCTTGGGGGTAGAAGCTGTCTCAGAGCCAATTGGTCCGAGAGCCGATGCTCCAGTACTGTTTGCCGGACGGTAGCAGAATGAATAGTCTATGACTTGGGTGGCTGAAGTCTGGCAATTTTTGGGGTAATATTTTTCATGTGTAAATCGTTTATTTTCGGTTCTTTTTTTGCTTATGCGATATAATGTCGTTGCTGTTTTGCTATAAGTCCGGACCCTAGTAGCCAATATATGAACTACCTGTGATCACCTTGAGACAGGTGTGTCAAGGCTATATAATTGTTTCTCCTCCACATTGTTGCCCCGTTCCCCTGCTCAGACATTGCATGCATTAACCAGTGGTTGTGTACCACTCATCGACTGTGTCATTGACTGACTGATTGCTATAACATGTGATGTGTTTAGCTGATATTGAAAATACCTATCCAGGCGTTGTAAGATCTGGCAGGTGTCAGCAACGCTTGGGAAGAGGAACGTGCCCTGTATCTTACACCCTGATGAATGCGTTAGCTGATATGCATTGGTGTGTTTTAATCAGGACAATATTTTTTAACAAGCAAACCCACACGAGTGCCTCGACTTTGATTTTTTTATGTCACTTAACACCCATTTGTGGTTATAATTCTTCCTTTTCTTTTCCAGCCTATCTGGCATTCTGTGCTTTCCCCATTACAATAAACAAAACATGTTTTGGTGAGGAAACAAACACAGGCAGGCACATATAGTATTTGAAGTGATTTCAAAGTCCAATTCAAATGAGAAATAACCATTTCTCTGTTAGCCATTCTCAAAGGGAGTCGCTCCACTACTTAGGAGTTCAGAGTATGTCAGTCGTTTGTAAAAAAAAATAATAATAATACAAGTGGAAAAAAAGACTAAAGCCATTATGAGAAATAAAAGGGCATTGTGCCTGAGGCTACTGATACATGTCAGTTATGTGATCAGGAAAACATAGCAAAGAAGGATTTTGGCTAGAGTATTGGTCAGTTTCAATTATAATTTAATGGTGGATAATGTCCAGAAAAGCAGGAATTCCTGATGAATCAGGAAGTGTCCCATCCATTACTGATGCAGATAGAGATATCCCCCCATGATGATATGTACCTGGTGTCCTTCTCCTCAGAGACACAGCCTTGTGTGCAGAGCTAGATGACAGACGGAACCTGACCACGTCCCTTTCATCCCCCAACTCCGAGACAGGACCAGAGAAAGTGAGAGAGCTAAATGATCAGCTGATCCATCATCCCAGCTAATAAATTGGTTTACATCACACATTATGATAAATATTTGCTTTGCTTTCTCCCCCCTCCTTTAACCCATAGGCTTATGGGTTGTACCATTTGTTTGATCTATTTCATCTGCATCCATAGATACCAACCATGAGCTAGAGAGGTGTTTGTGAGACAAGGGCGGATACTGAAGGGATCCGGGACCTTGCCTTTTGACATAAATGTTTGTAGAATCTGAATGGTTTGAGCTGCAAACTAGTTACAGTATCTACTCTCACAAACACCCACATATAACACGTTTTGTTCTATGTCGCTCACAAGCTACACAAGAGTCGTTAGAAGGTAAGGGGCTCTTCTATATAGAAGATCATGGAAATCCCAGGACATAGTGTCCAGGAGATAAGCTCACATAGTTGCTGTCAAACTCCACACAGTTGTCACTGACTAGTTGGTTATTGATTTTCCACTGTGCAAACAATTTCGGTAATTATCTCATTCATATAAGGTTTTTGCTTTGGTGGGCCTTTATTTTTATTTTGACAGTTGTCAATAAAACTCATGGATGCAACTGTTTATGCCAAATTGTGTTCTACTTGTTGCCCTGGTTGTCCTGAAAATGGTAAAACATTTGTTATGGAATATTTCTGATTGAAAGGAGAGATACTTTTATATTTCTTCATTATTCAGTATTGCAATAATGGAGCTGGTCAACGACCCCCTGTAAGTGATCGCTGAGAGCCCAACTAGCAGATTTGGGTTACAGGCCTTTATAGAAAAGTATATCCTCCTGAATGTTCATGACAAACAACAAACAAATGTGTAGAATTAAACAAAGGTACATTGTGCTATCAAGCAACAGACAGCAAGATTTACATTGCGGCAGGTTTCTGTCTCTAGCTCATTTACTGCTTGTTAATACATGGTTATTTTCCTTAACACACATATACTAATGCAACATGGAACACTGGGTCCTCATCACAGTTCTTGAAGTCCAGTGTTCATCTGCATGTGGGAGAGAAACTGGACAGAGGGTTCACCTGGCCCTGGCAGACAGGCCAGTCTTTCACAGACACTAATCATTTAATGGAATGCAGGCTGTAGGTTTTATCACCAAGCCATCATAAATCAATTGCCAGCGCCAAGCCCCAGAGTCCCAACTCAGTCCCGCAGACACAGATGAGACAGTACTGAGAAACCTTATTCGATGCATAAACAGTATTAAAACACAATCTTCTAATTTTCCACCATACATTTCATTGTGAGGCTAAATATAAGGGATGGACATGCAGATAAATGAAAGTGAAAGCCGTTTCTTGCTGTGGTCTCAGGACTGATTAGGGTTAACTAAAACTGCTGGACCTTGAGGGACCTTGAGGGACCTTGAGGGACCCCCCCCCCCCCCCCCCCCCCCCCCCCCTCCCCCCCCCCCTTCAAGCTAATGAGCAGTCATTCTGACTGCAACATTCTATCAGTGTAATTAATACATTTCATATATGCTATTGCAAAAATAATGATTTGATTCTGTTTATGAAGGTCTTAAGTAACATTAGAATACTTTTTTTTAACAACACAATAGCATTTTCATTAGTTTATGTTACTGTAAGCAACACAGTATGTAAAACAAAAAAACACTAAAAACACCTGTATTCAAGAGTTCAATTATTTTTTATTAGTGGAGTGCCTTTGTTATCACTATGAAATGTTTTTTAAATAATGCCAAAATAAATCAAAAATACCCCAACCATCAAGATGCACGGTCAGCAAGACATGCAGTCAAATGATGAAAACATCAGTAGCCTAAACAACTTTAGAAGCGCCAAGTGTGCTTGATAAATGGTGAAAAATTGCATAAAAGCAATAATGGCATTATAATGAATATACAGTAAGTGTTGATATGATAGCAGTAAAATATATATATCATTGTCAGCTCGTGCTTACATGGTGTGTTTCTTCATGCAATGGCATTAGTTGGAGTGTGTAACTGATGTTTTTTGCTTGAGATGTAGACCCTGCTCTCTCAGCGATCAGAGAGCAGGCCCATAGCATTGTAACAGTCAGCAGCTTATTCTGTCCAAACTGTGCTGTCCCTTCCTCTCTCCCGCTCACAGTTTCATTTGGTGTTAGCAGGGGCACCTGCTCAGTGCACACCGCTCTGTCTTGTTTTGCGCTTAGGCCTCGGAGGTCTCAGAATCAGAAGTATACTCAGAGATGCCATTCATTCTTTCCCACCATCTGAGTCGTTTTCCTTCCAATTTTGTAGCATCCATTCGTCTTGGTCTTCTTGTCATTGTAAATTACGCACGCTCTCATTGTGTACTCCATCTAGGCCAGAGTACACCTGTACTCCAGCAGCATACCATGCTGCATCCCACTGCTGGGTTGCCACTGAATCTAAGCAAGGTTGGTCCTGGTCAGACCCTGGATAAGAGTTGCTGCTGCTGCTGCTGGAAGTGGTGTTGGAGGGCCAGTAGGGGACACTCTTTCACCTGGACTAAAAAAAGATCCCAATGCCCAGGGCAGTGTTTGTGGACATTGCCCTGTGCCATCTTTTTGATGGGACGTTAAACGGGTGTCCTGACTCTGTGGTCACTAAAGATCCCATGGCACTTATCGTAAGAGTAGGGACATTAACCCCTACTCTCATACCATCATGGCCACCTAATCATCCCCAGATTCCAATTGGCTCATTCATCCTCTCTCCCCTGTAACTATTCCCCAGGTTGTTGCTGTAAATGAGAATGTGTTCTCAGTCAACTACCGGATAAAATATATATATTTTAAAGTAGACTGATGAGACTGCATGGATTTGGTGGACTGACATAGGGTAGGCCTACATAACATTTTGAGATAATTAGAATACATCAATGCAATATAATATGGCCCGCCCTGCTCTTCATTCACAATTGGTGATCATATAATTATGCATGGTTTACTTCTAGCTAATCAACTCCCTCATTCTCCCACGTTCTCCCCCACTATACTTTACTGTCACGTTCACTGTCTTCAAACTCCCTGTCATAAATGAGCCAAGGCGCAGCGTGCATGTAATTCCACATCTTTAATAAAGTGAAACTTTCACAAAAAACAGGTCACCAGCAACAGAAACCGAACGTGATGCAACTGTGGCGCACACAAACACACACAGAGAAAATAAATAATTACCCACAAACACAGGTGGGAAAAAGGCTGCCTAAGTATGATTCCAAATCAGAGACAACGATAGACAGCTGTCTCTGATTGGGAACCATACCCGGCCAACAAAGAAACAGACAAAATAGAATGTCCACCCAAATCACACCCCGACCTAACCAAATAGAGAAATAAAAAGGCTCTCTAAGGTCAGGGCGTGACATTTACTTAATATTTTGTTATGTATGTGAAATGTGTTTCAGTATAGTTTAGGTTCAGATTCAAGGCAATTAAACGTAGAAAAATATCCCTATTTGTGAATACTGGCCGTTTTATTTGTGAGTGTTTATGCCACTTATGGTACAGCTGAGCATGTTCAACCAATCCTGTTACTATGAAACAGAGATTACTGTTTTTAGTCCATCAGAAGCAGAGGAAGCAGTTTCAAAACAGTCTTACAGACATTGTAAAAAAAAGTGCAATTTCCTACAATAGCTTCTACCCAAATATTGTATCGTGGGTGAATGAGACTAAATGAAAACAGCTGAGGAAAATCAATAGCATGCAGCAATTCCAATTGAAGGGCATTGTCCCTCACTTCAGAAGAGGCTGGAGTCCCAGAGGAATGGTACTAATGCACCTCCAGTCTATAGGACATTGTAATCTTTGGGAAATGTGGTCATGATCAGGGGTTCTGTAACTGAGGGTCGATAGAAACTACAATTTGATTTCAGTTTACCTCCTTGGATTTCACTTGTTAGTCCCCCCAATTTTGTGATATCCAATTGGTTGTTTCAATCTTGTCCCATCACAGAAACTCCCCAACAGACTCGGGAGAGGCGAAGGTCGAGAGCCATGCGTCTTTGGAAACACGACCCTGCCAAGCCACACTGCTTCTTGACACACTGCTCGCTTAACCCGGAAGTCAGCCACACCAATGTGTCGGAGGAAACACTGCCCAGCTGGTGACCGTAGTCAGCTTGCAGACGTCCTGCTCGCCACGAGTCGTTAGAGCGCAATGGGACAAGGAAATCCTGGCCGCCCATATCCTCCCCTTACCCGGATGACGCTGGGCCAATCGCCTCATGGGTCTCCCGGTCACAGCCAGCTGTGACAGAGCCTGGGATCACACCCGGCCACTCGGGAGGCCCCTGTTCGCCTTGTTAACCACCTTGTGTTCAGGGATAGTTTTGTTGTTTCAAATGAAAAGGGTTGCTTCACAAAGAAGCTGAAAGGGGAATAAATCTTTGCAGGCAAACTGAAGGGGAAAGAGGAGTATGTAGACAATGTTTTATAATTGAATGTTAATGCTGTGATCTACAAAACTTTTAATATGAAGTATATATCAATGAATATTACATCACTGACATTGCACAACTACTCAAATATCATATGAGCTCTCTGTAATGTTCACACACACCCTTCCCAGTCAGCCATATTCTACAGTAGACCTATGCGAGTGATAAATCTCCCCCATCACCTGAGAACAGTCACAGATGCAGTTTAGGAGCAGATTTGTTGTGCTTAAACATGATTTACAATGAGTCCCTTGGCGCCACTATTTCACAAAACAGCCATCTCTGGAAAAGTAAAAACCTGTGGTGCTTTAAATCAACCACGGTAACCCACCACACAGTTTCGCTGAATCAGTTAAGAAGCCGATCAGCCTCAGACCAAAGTAATCAATCACAGGTTGGGAGGATAGAATACTCAAGAAATCCTGCTTGTGCCGATACCTTGTCAGGTATGTTCTTCTGGGGAAATAAAAGCATTCTAAACATGTACTGTTCAAAAAGAGATTAATGAAGCCCCTCAAGGTAGCATCCTGACATGTAATAGCAGCATTTAATTGGTTGTCATTCGAGGATCATTGGCAGCCAGTCAAAAGCGTGTCCTTCTCAAACAGTTCTCATTTTCCAGATTGACATTTCCGTTATCACTTCTGAAAACGTCGCTTATTGCGAAGTGTGGAAGTCACGCACCGGTCAACACTATTTAGACAGTCGCTCTTGTCATTCCCACATTATTTCCATTAGGCCCCTGGTGACCAAATGTAGAGACTGTGAGGGAGCCGAGAGAGACGTCTGAACCATGTATCACATACTTAAATCCTATCATTGTGTCATTATGAACATCATGGAAGACCTCACTAAAGCTACACACATTTCACCTCATAGGGCCTTCGCTCCGAGGCAGCTTGTTGTGCAACTAGACCCGTGCAGATTCATTTCTCTCAAGAGGGACTTCATATAATATATATTTTCCCCGTAAGTGCAGACATTAATTGCTATTTCTCAGAATTGTAACCCAAAAATATATGGCAGCGTAAAACAGATTCCAGATAGCAGTTTTTCCATTTCACGAGGTCTAATTAATAATATGCTTCACATGAAACATTAAACATTAAAACATTATGAAACTGATGATGAGAGGGAAGACATTGTCTAGCACACGGTTGAATGAATATTCTCGGTATGGGTATGATCAGAGAGAAGAAATGCTGGTTGGAGTTCTGAGGAGCAAAGGCGAAACAAAGCACCAATCACAGATTACTTTTACAGGGATGCCTACAGTGCAGAGAGTGCTCTTACAGTATCTGCCCAGCATTTGCCTCTTCTTGCTGTAACGTCTGCTTCCAACTTTCACACTCTCAAACACGTAGATCCCCTGAACTCAGCTCACTTTCCAGACCACTTTTCAGCTCACACTCTGAAACACATAGATCTCCTGAACGCAGCTCACTCTCCAGATCCCAATCACCTAAATTCTAATCATCTGTTCACACACCTGCATGTCATTATCACACACTATTTAGTTCAGTTCTTTGCACCACATCATTGTGAGGTATTGTTTGTTTTGTGACACACTTCTATTCGGAGATCTGTTTCCAAAAATGTAATCCAACCATGTATGATCATTTTGGCCTGCCTCACTAACGATGCCTTTTGCCTATTCCCTGCCTGTACTTTAGCCTATTGGATTTCCTGTTATCAACCTATTGCCTGATCTCCCGGACGACTTTACTAGCCTTTTCCCTGCCTGTACTGTTGCCTTTTTGGACCCCCTGTGTATGATCTTCTGCCTGCCCCTGGACCCAGCTACCTGCCTCCACCTGTGGTCCTTTACAAATAAACACCTGCTGTGCCCTGCGCTTGAAACCAGCTCTCTGTCTCCCATCGTGTTCATTACAATTGCAAACTTCCAAAGTCTTCCAATTGTTGCAAACTGTCCTCAAACTTGAGTGGATTACTTTTAGAGCATAACAAAGAGAGTCTGTTCATATCCACACAAGCTGGAGGCAAACAAGCCTTTGAAACAGAGCATGTCTCTGCACAGATAGCTCTTCAGCACAGTCTTCAGAATTCAGAACAGCCACGATAGCGTCAACATGAACCCAAACCCATTAACCACCACAGAGGGGTTCTCTCAAGATAAATTCCAAGAAACCTTTATTAAACAGTTTACCGATACTAAACACAGCCCATGAACAATGCACAAGCAGCAGAACAAAAGGAACAATTTTGCACGGATTGCACAGTAAAATCGCAATCCCAATTTTCTATGAGGTTTGAAAGAGCCCTCCCTGTAGGCATCAAAGTGGTGTGATCTACACATAAACTGCATAGAGCAGCAACTCCTTGACAGAGCAGACAAAAGGATATTGTGGAAATTCTCAATACGGCTCTTCATTCATCATCTGAGTAAACAAAGAAACAGCGATATAGGTACGGCTGAAGCAACATTTATTATGCTGCTAATCCTTGAGCACGAACATACTGTATACAGACAGTCAACATTGTTCAATGGCAGAGGTAAGATGAAGGATTATGTTCTCTATCTGTGTGAACATGACAATCATCTAGTAGTGGGAGCAACATTATGCCATGGAGCGTAGTGTGTAGGCAGCTTGATTTTCATGGCTTGAGGGAGGAAATTTGGCTATTGGTCTTAGTAAGTCCAAGCCTCCTTGGATCTACACAGTGCAAATGAGTAGGTGACACCTCCAAGATCAGGGGCACTGATTCATTCTGTACTCCCATGTTCAGCTACAGTACAATGACCGACTGGTCGTGACAACAGAGCAATGTTGTATCCATGCCATCGGAATCCAGGGCAATAATGCTGAACGTTGGTCTTTGTCCCCTATG
The DNA here is from genome assembly GCF_057628025.1 of Oncorhynchus mykiss. Lineage (NCBI taxonomy): Eukaryota > Metazoa > Chordata > Actinopteri > Salmoniformes > Salmonidae > Oncorhynchus > Oncorhynchus mykiss. Next base: position 59,250,669 of record NC_143030.1, read on the forward strand.
ACTATATTCAAACAAACATTTGACCAAATCAAAAAATGTCTTGCCTCTAGCTGTACATTATGTAACTGTATGTGACAGTCATAGCTTAGAAAAAGTATCATTTCAGAAACTAGGGACAAGAAATCCCTTCAGATATAAAGTACCAGTCAAACGTTTGGACACAACTACATTGTAGAATAATAGTGAAGACATCAAATCTATGGAATCATGTAGTAACCAACTAAGTGTTAAACAAATCAAATAATATTTTATATTTAAAATTCTTCAAATATAAATGACAGCTTTGCACACAACCAGCTTCATGAGGTAGTCAGCTGGAATGCATTTCAATGAACAGGTGTGCCTTGTTAAAAGGTCATTTGTGGAATTTCTTTCATCTTGTGAGGCATCAGTTTCTCAAACTGGACACTCTAATGTACTTGTCCTCTTGCTCAGTTGTGCACCAGGGCCTCCCACTCCTCTTTCTATTCTGGTTAGAGACAGTTTGCGCTGTTCCATGAAGGGAGTTTCTCGCAAGGAATAGCCTGACGAGTTTCAGAAGAAAGTTCTTTGTTTTGGCCATTTTGAGCCTGTAATCGAATCCACAAATGCTCATGCTCCAGATACTCAACTAATCTAAAGGCCAGTTTTATTGCTTATTTAATCAGGACAACAGTTTTCAGCTGTGCTAACATAATTGCAAAAGGGTTTTCTAATGATCAATTAGCTTTTTAAAATTATAAACTTGGATTAGCTAACACAATGTGCCATTGGAACACAGGAGTGATGATTGCTGATAATGGACCTCTGTACGCCTACCTAGATATTCCATTTAAAAAATCAGTAATTTCCAGCTACAATCGTCATTTACAACATTACCAATGTCTACACTATATTTCTGATCAATTTGATGTTATTTTAATGGACAAAAAGGTGCTTTTCTTTAAAAAACAAAGATATTTCTGAGTGACCCCAAACTTTTGATAGGTAGTATATATATATCAAGAAATTGGCTGTATATTTAAAAGAAAGTGTCACTAATTGCATTTTGAGTGCAAACACCCATGTTAATGAAACAGCAGTTAAGATGAGAGGAAAAAAAACAGAAGGGGTTCGCCTAAGGCAAAGATGAGCAAGAGGGAAACCTTTTAATGAAGTTATATACTGAGAACAATAATAGCAAGCCATGTCACTGCACACATAATTGCTGAAAATGGCAATGCATTTTTTGGGGTTAAGTATCCATCAAGCTTGCTTAGTCGCATAAAATGCAATGTCATGGTATCCGCAGACCAAAAAATATTTAATTGTCTAATGTGAAATTGGGTGTGGCAAATTCAGGGTCTCTCTAATACAAGGTTAATGTATTAACTTTGCCTGAGTTAAGCAGTCAAGTATATCGTAACTTATGATAAAACAGTTGTGCTTGAATGTGTGAAGCCTTTGAGAGATTCCCCCCCAAAAAGGAGCCAGCCTTTCAACGACTCTGGACTTTTTTGAAATCAGTGGGAATAAATCCTACATTAGAGGGATGTGAGCATTGATGGGAGACAGTTATTACTACTGTATTACTGCAGTCTGTTGGGCGGTTGAAGTCATTATTTCAGCCAAGAGCCTGTGACAGGAACTGGCCCAGAGCTTTCCACCACTTATTCTCCCCAATGGCCACTCCTGGGGAAAGTGAGGAAACATGCAGCAAGATAATTAACTTAAAGAACACTAAACCGCTAACATTTTCATCCATCTGCTGGAAAATTCCAACAGGACTCAGAATATGTGTTCTATCCATCTCAGCCCGACCAAGGCCAAATAAGGCTTAGAAAAGATGAGTCAGGTCTCAAGATTTGGCCTTCGCTGATTGCAAAATCCTCAAGAAGAGTTCATGAGAGCTGGGAATTTTGCTCAAACGAATTTATTGTGAAATAGATTAATTTCCATGACGGTGGGGGTACTCCTATTCTTCTATAGAAACAAGCAAATCACCTATGGTGGCTTGCCGAGACCAGTTATTGTTATTATCTGGGGATTCTTGTTCAGGCCTGTGGAGTGAACATGGTCCCATTCATCTGTCTGCCTTGAGAAATGTATTTAATGAAAACAAAATGCAACATAGAGAGGAGGGGAAGGCCTTGCCATAGCATAAAGATGGTGATCCCTCTCCTGCACCCCAGCAAATATTAGTATATCAACCACACCCCTTCAAAGCAGTCGGTGGGCACAATCCTATTTTTCTATCTCATTTATCCCAGCTGCTGGTTGTATTTGCTCAGCTCCTATATATTTTGCTTTGCGAACAGAACTTGGCAGCACCAGCTACCCAAATAATACTTGTTGTAATGATTAGGCTTGTTACTGTCAAGGATGCAGCATTGTTACAAAGAAAACGATTCATTTCCACCCCCAACAGTTCAAAAGATATGACACATATTACCAGCACAATGTTTTTTTTCTTACTATAGACATTGGATTGGTGGGCAGCATTTTACATTCATAAACCATGTCGTGGGACATTCTAAAACTACTCGTGGGCATTTTTTTTAAAACCTTGTTCAGTCATGTTACCTCATTAGCCAGCTAGCTGACCTGGTAACTTTACCAGTATATCCAAACATTTGGGGGCACAGAAAAAAAGGAAAAGGGATAGTTTCTTCGGGAGATCAATGATCATAGCAGATGATGAATGAATAACAGCCTGATCTTTTGGATGTCTTCACTCACAAACTTGTGTACAATCTTTTATATAATGCACAATTTTCACTGTAAGCGCTGTAGTTCCACAATGAGTTCAGCAAAGTTGGTGTGGAAGATATGTCGACATCTATAAATAAGGACAAGCCACCTGGTACTGTCAACCTGGATGGTAAATTGCTGAGGTTGGTAGCGGATTACATTGCAACTACTGTTTGCCACATCTTCGATTTAAGCCTAGAAGACGATGCCGGCAGTCCAAGAGGGAGGCAAAGGTCATTCCGCTATTGCAAATGTCGGAGAGACAGACAGCAATGTTTATACAAATCTCTAAATGAAAACTAAATGTTAGACTTAAAGAAATGTGAGATAACGTCTAGATGCTTTTATAGTGGAGATCAAGTTTAGAAATTGCCAGGCTGATGAGACAGTGGATTGCACAGTCAGATGGAACAGAGTAAATAGGCATTTTAACGTCATAGATTTAGCTGGTTGTCACGATCGTGTGTTGAATTAATGGTCCAAGGTGCAGCGTGCGTAGAGTTCCACATGTTTAATAAATGAAACTCACCAAAACAATACAGTACAAACAAAATGTGAAGTCAATGCAGTGCTCACAGGTCCAACACAAAAACAAGATCCCACAACAAACAGGTGGGAAAAGGCTGCCTAAATGTGATCCCCAATCAGAGACAACGTTAGACTCTGATTGGGAACCATACCAGGCCAACATAGAAATAACAAAACTAGAATGCCCACCCTAGTCACACCCCGACCTAACCCAAAATAGAGAATAAAGGATCTCTAAGGTCAGGGCGTGACACTGGTGGTAAGTTGTGGAATAGACACCAGCTGGAATGTGGTTTTAAGCAATCAGCATTAGGATTAGATCCACCTGCAGTATAATATTAAATAATGTCGCAACTAAGCAAGTTGAGAAGACTAAACTGCTGGGTGTAATCCTAGATAGCAAGCCGTCATGGTCAAAACATACACACTGAGAGTACAAAACATTAGGAACACCTCTTCTTTCCATGAGAGACTGACAAGGTGAATCCAGGTGAAAGCTATGGTCCCTTATTGATGTCACTTGTTAAATCCACTTCAAATCAGTGTAGATGAAGGGGAGAAGACAGGTTAAACAAGGATTTTGTGACAATTGAGACATGGATTGTGTGTGTGTGCAATTCAGAGGGTGAAGGGGCAAGACAAAAGATTTACATTAAGTACATTTTAATTGGGTATGGTAGTAGGTGCCAGGCGCACCAGTTTGAGTGTGTCAAGAACTGCTGGGTTTTTCACACTCAACAGTTTCCCATGTATATCAAGATGGTCCACCACCCAAAAGACATCCAGCCAACTTGTTACAACAGTGGGAAGCATTGGAGTCAACATGGGCCAGCATCCTTGTGGAACACTTGACACCTTTTAGAGTCCATGCTCTGACGAATCGAGGCCGTTCAAGGGCAGAAGTGGGAGCAACTCACTATTAGAAAGATGATGCCTGCCTTGGCAGCGGCTAATTGGGGATCCTAATAAAATACTAAACAGGCAAATCATGCTTTTATACAATGTAGAAATCTACAATTCCACTTTGTAATTTCAATGACAGGTTTTTGTATCAACATTTGAGCTTTTTAAAATACACAAATGTCTTTACAGGGTTACATATTAGATTCAAGAGGTACAACATGTGCTTCAAAAGTCAGCTAGAATTCATACAGGTTTAATATAGGCTATATCACAATCAATTTGGGGGCGGCAGGTAGCATAGTATTGAAGAGCGTTGGACCAGTAAGAATGGTAAATTGTTCTTACACAAAGCAACAGCAGAAGCTGAGAGGAAAAAGGTAAAAATACCAATGTTTATAGAACTTACGTATACAGAAACGAGTAACACCTGCACCACAACCAATACTTGGATAAACTTGCACGTGGAAAACGCTTGTTGTCACTGGGTTCATTTTCAGTCGTTTGATAGGCAGTTAACATCTCCAGGGAGCATTTAGCACTTCTGACGGCTGCCATTCGGACTAAGCAATGTGCCAACCAGGGCATAACTTGTCTACCCTGGCAGCAGGCTTCAGACCAGGGGCCCGGCCACATGGCGTCCATTAGGCACACAAACATCGACACCCTCTTGCTCGCTACCAATGCAGCATGTCCCCATCTGGTGAAGGATGGCTGTGCTGGCACACTCTGGCAGGGTAAGACTCACTCTGGACCCATCGGGGGAGATTGATGCACTTCTTAAGGGGGGGGGGGGGGGCTGACATTCATTTTAATTAGGCAAAGCATTGTGTCTCCAGAACAGTGGTCTCTGCCGTTCTATTCCAGCCACTTCCCTCAGCGTGACAAAGGAGATAAAGCCCCAGGGAGGAATGACCTCTAGCATCAGCCGAATCAGCTAAATATATCCTTTCAAAATCCTGATGACATTACTATGCGTATGATGTTTGATTAACATTTAATTAACATTTATGTGACATTTGAGACGAGGAACAAAACAAAAAACAAACCTGTTTTTTACAAAAGGGCAGACACTAACCTGAGGACTCTTGATTCTTGACGTGCATCTTGTTGAGAAAGCCAGGCAGCCAAACAACCAAGGTAAGGGTGAAAGGGGGGTTATTGTAAGAGGCACTTTTTTAATGAGCATGTGAATGGAGAGATTTCAAGAGGTTTTCATTCAGGAAACATCATTAAAGCCTACAGGGACGCACAGAACTTAGTTCGAGAAGTCACAGAAACAAACACAACGATCCATATACTTGTACCTGCACTGCAACCCAATTAAAATCCAAACAAGAGTCTCTAAGGCACAGAGGAGCAGCCATAACCCAAACACCTTTTAACAACAAATCAGTGGTTCCTGATCTAATGTTGTTGTTTACTTTCTATCCCTTGGCAATCATATTAGAAATAGAGAAAAATGCATTATAAGTTCCATAAAGAAATATACAAACCTAACTAATGAAAATCTTGCCTGATACAAAAATGGACGCCTGAATAAAGACCCGAGCACAAATTACTAAGCCACACGGAAGTGGAAACCATGCACATATATTCAGCTGGCTACAATCTACCATTCCCAAAACAAGGAGACAATTACAACTTTCACTCTCATTTCCTGGGATTTGAGTTGACGCATATGTCACTGTCCTTAAGACCGTGTGTGATGTGTGTGCGTGTTTGTGGTGCTTGCAGTTGACCAAGTCAACACAGAGTGAGCAGGGTGGTGGCTGTCTTAAATGTGTGTTTAATGTGTGTGTGTGTGTGTGTGTGTGTGTGTGTGTGTGTGTGTGTGTGTGTGTGTGTGTGTGTGTGTGTGTGTGTGTGTGTGTGTGTACAGCTAGGTGCTCGGTAAAGGGCAAATCAGTGCTCATGTTTAAATCACTTTTGGAAGAATCAAAAAGGTCACGCATTAATGGTTGCACTTCTTCAGACGCTCTGTAATCAAGCATTCCAGTCTCTGAACACGGCCCGGGGTCAAAATGGCACCTGGGATCAGATGTGACTGCTGGCACATTCATTACCAGAATCTAGCTTTCAGATTCTCTCAGCCTCCTTAACACAAAGCCGTTTCTCAACAGCCCATATGTCACAACTGTCTGGCCCCCTTCTTTCCCCCCGACACCTAGTTTACTGCAGCCTTCCAGCTTCAGTGAACCACTAATTACTGTTCTTGGGATATGATTTGTGTGTGAGCCTCAAAGTGAGACAACAGTGAGGATGAGAGACAAGGAGGGGAAGATGAAACGGGCCCTAATGGCGGACGCCACCGCCGCTGCTCAACCTCTGTCTCTGACCTGTCGCAGTCACTCGTTCCTCGTGTCAACGTCCTGGATGACTGCAGCTGTCGCGCTTTTTCAACAAATTGTTTCCTGGCAAAAGGACAGGAACACATGGACAGCGCGCCTGCCTTCTCCCAGACCAACCTCCATTAGTGATGAGCTAGTGCCTGTCAGGGGGAGGCAGGCAACAATAAGCGCTATCATCTTACATTAGGCTTTATATGACTGTTCTGCATGGCTCAATTGACAAACTGTACTGCAACTAACTACGTTTGATAAAGTGATGGAAGGAAGTGGAGCAATGGTGGGGAATTACGACAGGGCTAAATTGGTGTTGACAGAATACAATTAAGAGCTATCAACGGGGCCGTATTTCAGTTGCCAGTCCCCTGTTCTAGTCATATAGCTATACTGAGATAGAAAAAGCACAGTAGTCCAAGGATGACATCTCTGATTAGCACACATACAGTATGTGATGTACTGGCCATTTCCATGTACTTTTCATGGCTGGTTGGAAGTGAGATGTTTTGATTATTTTGGATAATATGTATGGTTCACTTCCAATGCATGATTTATTAAAGATGTATTTTTATTTTTACCAATACTGATGTACTTTGTAAAAATCTCATTTGCAAGGTTGATGTGAATGCTGTCCAAAAAAAGGGAGCATATTGAACATCTAAATAACGAATGCAGTGAGTCTGCACACAGGCCGACAGCATAAAACGTCTCCTGATTTTTTTCAAGGACAGCGACTAAGCAAATTTGTAAAGTTACCCACAGCTAAGTAAAAAAGCCTCTATTCACTTATGAAATTCCCCAATTTGATATTGCAAATTTGGGTACCATAATATTGTATGTAATTAATACCATATTTTATTTCATACAATGCACTACTTAAAGAAGTAATTAGAGTAATAATGTGATACCAGAGACAGAGAATTACCACTGCACTATCACCATAATATAATACTTTGGGCAGATGGTAATTACAGAGTATACCAGGGCGGGTAATTGCAAGTTTTCTGCACATGTTTTCCTTGCTCCCCTACAGGCCGTGTCTCAGACCTTCCTCCTGCGCGGTTAAGTAAAGTAGAGGTAAAGTAAAGTAGAGTGTCTGTCTGAAGCCTATGAAGGCCCTTATGAAGGCCCTTAGGCCCTCCTAGTGAGCCGACTGAGGATTGCTGAGTAATGCATGCCATTGATGAGGAGGAGAGAGCGAGTGGGCAGTCGATCCGTTTGACCACAGGCAAAGTTGCCTGTTTGAAGTTCGTCAACCTGCACCACTGCTTCTCATCTCCCCCAATGCCTGTCTCTCTCTTTCTCTCCCTTCCTCTCTTTCTGTCTCACTCGCTCTCGCCACTGGTGGAGACATAAAAGACGAGCGCTAAAACGCTCTCAGGGAGAGAGGGGGGAAAAATAAAACAAGGGAAACAGGCAGCCTGCAGAGCAAACTCTGCAATTAAAGATCAAAAAGGAGAACAACAATGACACGGCAAGGTTTTACTTTTTGGGGGACTGGAGGGAGGAAAGAGGGGGCGACGGGGGCCAAATGAGTTCTTGAGAAAGAAAGAACGTTGTCTGTAGCCTCGCTACAAAGCGAGCCTTTGTCTCACTTCACAATCTGCGGCTGGTGAGAGATGCAGTGTTGGAGGTGATAAGAGCGTGTGAACTGTGGCAGTCTGGTCGGTGAGACACTGTTGAGCGAGTGGTAACCAATAGCCTTGTGTTACTGTCTGAGTGAGAGCATTTAAAAAAGTGGTTTACTCCTTACTACCACCTCGCTCGCTGCGTAAGTCCATCAGAACAGATCAAAGAAAGAAATCCATTACATATCAGTCGAGAGCAGCTACAGCAAAAACAGACCAGATACTAAAACACCCACATAGTGGAAATGCATGCTTGAATAAATTTGCACTACACAGCTCCACCTGGTGGCCTGAGCTTTATGAGAAAGCCAAAGTATGATGGAGTACTCCATTTTAGGGGAGACTCAAGGAGATTGTCCAAGCATCAATGCATCACTATTTCAAGGGTGAATCTTTCTGCATATAGGTAAGATCCGAATGCCTAACATTATTCTAGTTTTGTCTATTATGCATAGAGCTTGCCATAAAAGACAGTGAGGTCCCTTCAATGACATAGAAATCATGCTAAAGATTGGAAGGAAACATAAAACCTAATTTTACTGTATATAATCACCAAGGTAAGCAGAACACAGACAGGGTCGTAACATGAACCAACTTATGACTACAGGACAATGGGGTTTTGGTAAAGTGGTCAAAGAAATGACAAATACAATGCACAAGAAAGACTTGAATATGGTAAAGCAGTGAATCAACGTAATGGACAGAAGTGGGCCTCGAACCCACAGTGCCAAAAAGATTAATTGTCCATCATGACAGAAATTGTGGTATTATGATTTTTTTTTTACCAGGTAGGCCAGTTGAGAACAAGTTCTCATTTACAACTGTGACCTGGCCAAGATAAAGCAAAGCAGTGCGACACAAAACAACAACACAGACTTACACATGGAATAAACATACATACAGTCAATAACACAATAGAAAAAGGCTATATACAGGGTGTGCAAATGGTGTGAGGAGGTAAGGCAATAAATAGGCCATAGTAGCAAGGTATTACAATTTAGCAAATTAACACTGGCGTGATAGATGTGCAGATGATGATGTGCAAGTAGAAATACTGGTGTGCAAATGAGCAAAAAAGTAAATAAAAACAATATGGGGATGAGGTAGGTAGATTGGATGGGCTATTTACAGATGGGCTGTGTACAGCTGCAGCGATCGGTTAGCTGCTCAGATAGCTGATGTTTAAAGTTAGTGAGGGAGATATGTCAACTTCAGTGATTTTTGCAATTCGTTCCAGTCATTGGCAGCAGAGAACTGGAAGGAAAGGTGGCCAAACCGGTGTTGGCTTTGGGGATGACCAGTGAGATATACCTGCTGGAGCGCGTGCTACGGCTGGGTGTTGTTATTGTGACCAGTGAGCTGAGATAAGGCGGAGCTTTACCGAGCAAAGACTTATAGATGACCTGGAGCCAGTGGGTCTGGCGACAAATATGTAGCGAGGGCCAGGTGACGAGAGCATACAGGTCGCAGTGGTGGGTGGTATATGGGTCTTTGGTGACAAAACGGATGGTACCTTGATAGACTGCATCCAATTTGCTGAGTAGAGTGTTGGAGGCTATATTGTAAATGACATCGCCGAAGTCGAGGTTCGGTAGGACAGTCCTTTTTACGAGGGTATGTGAAATGCGAAATAGGAAGCCGATTCTAGATATAATTTTGGATTGGAGATGTTTAATATGAGTCTGGAAGGAGAGTTTACAGTCTATCCAGACACCTAGGTATTTGCAGTTGTCCACGTATTCTAAGTCGGAACCGTCCAGAGTAGTGGTGCTAGTCGGGCGGGCATTTCGTTTTACTAGCGTTTAAGACTAGTTGGAGGCCACTGAAGGAGTGTCGTATGGCATTGAAGCTCGTTTGGGGGTTTGTTAGCACAGTGTCCAAAGAAGGGCCAGATGTACATGTCCTAACCGACTTGCCAAAACTATAGTTTGTTAACAAGACATTTGTAGAGTGGTTGAAGTTTTAATGACTCTAACCTAAGTGTAAACTTCCGTGGGCAGAACTGAAAAAGTGTGTGCGTGTGATTTTAGCTGCCGGTGATGGGCAGGACTCGCAGGAGGTATCACCAACTACCGAGTTCCAAACTGCCTCTTGAAGCAATGTCAGCACAAGAACTGTTCGTCGGGAGCTTCATTAAATGGGTTTCCATGACCGAGCAGACGCACACAAGCCTAAGATCATAATGCGCAATGCCAAGTGCCGGCTGGAGTGGTGTAAAGCTCGCCGCCATTGGACGCTGGAGCAGTAGAAACGCGTTCTCTGTATTGATGAATAATGCTTTACCATTTGGCAGTCCAACGGACTAATCTGGGTTTGGCGGGTGCCAGGAGAACGCTACCTGTCCAAGTCCATAGTGCCAACTGTAAAGTTTGGTGGAGGAGGAATAATGGTCTGAGGGTGTATTTCATGGTTCAGGCTAGGCCCCTTAGTCCAGTGAAGGGAAATCTTAATGCTACAGCATACAATGACATTCTAGACAATTCTGTGCTTACAACAGTTTGGGGAAGGATCTTTCCTGTTTCAGCATGACAATGCCCCCCATACACAAAGCGAGGTCCATACAAAAATGGTTTGTCGAGATCAGAGTGGAAGAACTTGACTGGCCTGCACAGAGCTCTGACCTCAACCCCGTCCCTTAGGGATGAATTGGAACGCCGACTGCGAGCCAGGCCTAATCGCCCAATATCAGTCCCCGATCTCACAAATGCTCTTTTGGCTGAATGAAAGCAAGTCCCTGCAGCAATGTTCCAACTTCTGTGGAAAGTTTTCCCAGAAGAGTGCAGGCTGTTATAGCAGCAAAGTGGGGACCAAATCAATATAAATGCCCTTTATTTTCAAATGAGATGTTCGATGAGTAGGTGTCCACATACTTTTGGTGATGTAGTGTGTTTTCCAGTGTGGCAGTTGTACTAAACTCCTAAGGCATAAAAGTTCTTAAAGAATCAATGTGCATCATTAATTAAAATGACAATTGAACAGGTAAAGAGGTATGCTTAGATAATACATATTTTCTACATGGGCTCCCGAGTCTAAGACACTGCATCTCAGTGCAAGAGGCGACAGACACTACAGTCCCTGGTTCGAATCCAGGCTGTATCATATACCATGATTGGGAGTCCCATAGGACGGAGCACATTTGGCCCAGCGTTGTCCGGGTTTGGCCAGTGTAGGCCGTCATTGTAAATAATCATTTGTTCTTAACTGACTTTCCTAGTTAAATAAAAGGTTACACATAGTAATTATGGCTCTAGATTTCAGTAAAAAGCTGTTGCAAAAATGCTAAATTCTCTGATTTCCGGGGAGGGGACCACAACCCGTCAATCCTCATGTACTTCGTGCCCCCTCTAAAATAATGGGTGCATGGTACCAATGCTATATGCATTCTGCATGACAGTGATGAAGGATGCCATCAAATTTGTGAACTCACATTTACATCACAGCCTCAAAAGATGTGTTACCTGATGAGTTTGACATCGATACACAGGGTCATTGTTGCGGTGACCCTCACTCCTCCATTCCCATCGATTGAGAGATAATAATAGACCCCACCAATGTTCCAGAGCTCCCTGAACACCCGCCCACCTACCCCAATCCTCAGAAGGCGATACCTCCCCGCCCCACTCATCACTCACCCTCAGACGGATCATGACACGCTCTTTCAACAGAGCTCTAAATATACCTTCGCACCGCTGACTGCAATTATGCTCCCTGCCTCCCTCTCGCTAAATATCTCTCACCTCATCGAATATTCATGAGGTGAGGTGTTGTTGGATTGCGAACAAAAACATTTTAGCAGCCCCCTTCTTGACAGTGGAAATAAAAAATAAAACGTTTAAAGTTCATTTTGTGCAATTTTCCACATTTTGCCATGGGGCGGAGATAAGATGTTTCAAATGTATAACTAATTTCATGCAATTCTACATGTTTTGCCAGGGTGCAGAGAGGAAAATTAGCTGTTTTACAACATATTTCATGCAATTCTACACATTTTGCCTTAAGGTTGAGATAAATGTTTACAGTTTTTAATATGACATCTGAGTAAGACTGACTAACAAAGTCAATGGGGGCACCCTGGCCAGTAATTCAAAAAGGATTACTAAATTTAGATAGCTAGCCGCTAGACTAATTTAACAATCAAAACATTTTAGCTGACATAGGCTAATTGAGTGACTATCAGTGACTGACATAAGAGAAAAAATGCTGATGCAAAACCAAATTATGAAATTGCACCTTGTGTATTATATTATTCTTACTTGCAACAGTAAGGTGAGACCCCGACTGAGTTAAGAAAAATTTAAAAAGTTATTATCCATCTGAGGGCCTTCAAAAGGGGGCCACAGGGGCCACCAGTTGCCCATCCCAGCTCCATATAGTAAGGATCGCAGACTTTGTGCAGTGTGCAAGAGAGAGGTGAGAGGATCGAACCAGGTTAGTATTTTCTCTGCTTTCTGAATCTTCTCTGTGAATGCAAAATGTTTTTTCAAACCATTTATTGAACTACTAAGCATTACCTAAGTAGGCAAGTCCATGGATTACCTGTTTACATTAACATTATATTACAGTCTGACTGGCTCTCGAGTGGTGAGATTGTGAGGATGGGCGTCAGTAAGTGGATGCTTCCCAAATGACACCCTATGCCCTATATAGTGCACTACTTTGACCAGAGCCCTTTGTGCCCCTGTCAAAACTAGTGCACTATAGGTAATAGAATGCCATTTGGGACGCAGTCAGTGAGTGAATGAGGCCTACAGTACACTGAGTACATGGAGTGGCTTGCTTGTTATTGTTTATGCTTTAAATGGTGTCTCATTAGCCCGGGATTGTGCAAGGGACAGCACATTCAGACACTAAGAGGGTCCACCCTTAGCACACTGCATCTAGGCTAAAGCCCACCAACACACATAATTGGTCAAATCTTTCTCTGTGGCATTGCCATACAGTCCACATCTAGCTAACTAAACAGCCCGCTTTCTTTGTAAATGACTTCCGTAGGGGACATTTTGATTGTTGGATTGTTGATTTTTCTCTTTCTGTGTTGATGTCTCTTTGACCGACACTTTCTCTTCCAGTTTGCTTTTCTAAGTGAACGCCATTTTTCTGAAGTAATCATGTGACCACTATAGAAAAGGGGAGCCTGCCGATGTCTTTTTCCTCATTCCTCACTGTTTGAATTGGGAGGGGATAATCCCTCCCATGATCTCAGCCCTGGCCGTGTGTGCGTGCGTTTCCGAGTGTGTGTGGAGGATGAGAGGCTAGTTACCTTGGCTCCTCTCTTCCCTCTCTGTCACGTTCTGACCTTAGTTCCTTTTTACGTCTTTGTGTTAGGTTGGTCAGGGCGTGAGTTGGGGTGGGTAGTCTATGTTCTTTTTTCTATGTTGTTATATTTCTATGTGTTTGGCCAAGTATGGTCCTCAATCAGAGGCAGGTGTCGTTCGTTGTCTCTGATTGAGAATCATACTTAGGCAGCCTGTTTTCCCCATTTTGGTTGTGGGTGTTTAATTTCTGTTTAGTGTCTGTTCACCTGGCAGAACTGTTTCGTTTTCTCTTCTTTGTTATTTTGTTAAGTGTTCAGTTTTTCAACTAAAATGTGACTAACACTTACCACGCCGCATTTTGGTCCTCCTCTCCTTCCACCAACGAGAATCGTTACACTCTCCTTCACTTATCTCCCAGTGTGCCATGCTCCAAGGACAGGAACCATCTTGCCGGGAGGAGAGGATGGGGGGCAGTGAACTGGGAAAGATGTTCAGTCCAAGGTACTTGGATCTTTTGTTCCTCTGACTGGGGGGATTTATTAACGGACCAGACAAAGGATCCGGAACACACACACACACAAGCGCACACACCCACACTTACACATCAGTCACGGCTGAGCGGCGAGGAGAAGGCCTATTCCAGCTGGAGGATGATCCCTACAGCCCTGTGACTGGGCAGCTTGAGTTCCAGACTGCTGTGTAGAGCCAGGCTCTGACTATGACCGGAGCTGCTGGAGAGAGAACACACAGAGAGAGGGAGAGCAGCGGCACTGAAAGAAAAATATAGGAGAGAGGGGAGGGAAAGATGTGAATGGATGTGTCCCATGTGGCAGTCAACATACAGCACGACAGCTTGTCTTGCTAATAGACCCATCACTCTACAGCACCTCAATACTTGCCCCTTCAAACTACAAAAAGGTATCCAAATTGTCCAAAAACTACTACGCTACAGTATTGTGGTGTCAAAAAAATATGCAACAGTCGCTTGCGTTTTATGTTTGTATAAATTGTCAAGGTTTCTTTCAACCATTGCTGGAATCATAGCTCAGATTGAAGGTCAGCATAGGCCCAACCAAAAGTAAACAATGGACTTTTCAATTAAGCATTGTGCCTACTTCCTTGGAATTGTTCTAGAAACTGTATCTGAGGTACAGTGAAATGGCATCTCTTCTTCTCAGAAAAAGAAGTTTGCTGCCAATGACCATGCAGCTGAGCGGCACCCAGTCCACGCACAATGTGCTACTGGCCTCGTGAGCCACAAATCCGTATTATTTTGATATTCATCATTCACAGCTTGCATACAGCCCAGACTGCCAGCATACTGTGAAAGTGAGGGAATTTTGATCAAGGTCAGCAGAGTTGAGCTACTCTCCGTGTGTGTTGGCTTCTTTCTTCAGCGAAAACGACGACGACCCCAAAAATCTCCAGAATAATTATGGTCTACGCTGTGTTATAACAGCGCTTTCAAACACTGTGCGACCACGGGGGGGCTAAAAACAATACATTTCTATATGGAGGAATAAGTTGATGTTTAGGTTCCTTTTGTTGGGTAAATTGTTTGTGTTACATCACACAGTTGTAAAATACTAACAAATACCTGTCATAGGATCATCAAATTAGAATGGCATGAGTTTTGTTTACTAATTCTAAACTGAAAACTGATCCAACTCATGAAAGCTAACTTGAATATTGTGTCTGCCAATTTCTAATATGTGTTGTTATGCAAGCATACAGTTATAAAATGGAGTATGTGAGCATCCAAATCTAAATCGTTGAATACGGTGTGTTGGTGCTGGACTGGAGCAAAGCCCTACACATCCAGTAGCTCTCTAGGACAAGGGTTGGTGACCAGTGATCTTAGCGCTGTGTGTGTATCATTATATCAGAGGCAGCAGGGTCATATTCATTAGTGCACACTGTAGCAAAACATTTTGCAACGAAAGACAAAAACAAACGTTTCTTGCTGGACAAGTTTGTGTAGTCCCTCTGTCTCAGTCCAATTTATTATGTTAGATGCCTAGTGAAACCCAGGAAACCCATGCACATGTGCAGAAAGTGTCAGAAACCCATGGTGTCATAATACCACTTATTGTAGGGTTTGACTGACATGCTAAAGTGTCTAAAGACAAGCTGATTCTGTGTGTTTTAGTGCTGATCCGGGTGGAAATAGGTACGGAACCTATTACTGATCTTGCATGATAAAACCCAGTTGACAGGGTTAACGTAGGTTGTCATGACGTTTCTCTCTACATGCAAAAGTGGGAGGTGATTAGAAAGTCTCAGAATAGCCACAAAGTCAAGCGGTTCAAATGGCCATGTAGTTTAACAAGCTCCACAGGTCTATGGGAGCCTACAAATGTCTATGGGTTGCCAATGTAGGAATACAAAACATCTGTTTAAATCAAATCAAATTGTATTTGTCACATGCGCCGAATACAACAGGTGTAGTAGACTTTCCAGTGTAATGCTTACTTACAAGCCCTTAACCAACAATTCTTTAAGTTAAGAAAAAGTGTTAAGTAAAAAATAAAATAGAAAATAAAAGTAACAAATAGTTCAACAGCAGCAGTAAAATAACAAGCAAGGCTCGATTTACAAGGGATACCAGTTAGTTGAGGTAATATGCACATGTAAGTAGAGTTGAAGTGACTATGCATAGATTTTAAACGGAGAGTAGCAGCATGGTAAAAGAGGGGTCTGGGTAGCCCTTTGATTAGCTGTTCAGGGATATTATGGCTTGGGGGTAGAAGCTGTTAAGAAGCCTTTTGGACCTTGACTTGGCACTCCGGTACCGCTTGCCGTGGTGTAGCGGAGAGAACAGTCTATGACTAGGATGGCTGGAGTCTTTGACAATTTTTTGGGTCTTCCTCTGACACCGCCTGATATACAGGTCCTGGATGTCAGGAAGCTTGGCAACAGTGATGTACTGGACCGTACACACTACCCACTATAGTGCCTTGCGGTCAGAGGCCGAGCAGCAGCCATGAGGGGGAATAGGCTTTGTCAAGCCCTCTTCACAACCGTCTTAGTATGTTTGGACCATGATAGTTTGTTAGTGATGTGGACACCAAGGAACTTGAAGCTCTCAACCTGTGAGGTTGTTGTCCTGGCACCACACGACCAGGTCTCTGACCTCCTCCCTATAGGCTGTCTCATTGTTGTCGGTGATCAGGCCTACCACTGTTGTGTCATCGGCAAACTTGATGATGGTGTTGGAGTCATGCCTGGCCATGCAGTCATGAGTGAACAGCAGGTACAGGAGGGGACTGAGCATGTACCCCTGAGGGGCCCCCGTGTTGAGGATCAGCATGGTGGATGTGTTGTTCCCTACCCTTACCACCTGGGTGCAGCATGTCAGGAAGTCCAGGATCCAGTTGCAGAGGGAGGTGTTTAGTTCCAGGGTCCTTAGCTTAGTGATGAGCTTCGAGGGTACCTTGGTGTTGAACTCTGAGCTGCAGTCAATGAATAGCATCGGGCTATCTTCTATATACCACAAGAGGTTTACGTGTGGCAAGGTAGGGCATGTGTAGCTCTATATGGATGATTAAATGGTATATACGTACACAGCATCAGACAAGACAATGGGTATACATGGGGTAATGTCATAGTGGTTAATCCAACAAATTTTGTCTCCGCCAAGAGTAGTAGTGGGTACAGGTAGGGCTGGAGCAATTATCACAAACAATGGAAATAAAATAACGGTCATAACCATTTAGAACACACATTAAATACATACACACACACATACCTACTTATTCCAGGATTTTTGTTATTTTCTACTTTGTAGAATAATAGTGAAGACATCAAAACTACAAAATTACACGTACGGAATCATGTAGTAACCAAAAAAAGTGTAAAACAAATCAAAATGTATTTTTGTCTTTGTCTTCCTTTCCTGTGGCAGTCCTCATGAGAGCCAGTTTCATCATAGCGCTTGAAGAATGTTCTGCATTGACTGACATTCATGTCTTAAAGTAATGATGAACTGTTGTTTCTCTTTGCTTATTTGAGCTGTTCTTGCCATAACATGGTCTTGGTCTTTTACCAAATAGGGCTATCTTTTGTATATCACCCCTAACTTGTCACAACACAACTGATTGTCTCAAACGCATTAAGAAGGAAAGAAATTCAACAAATTAACAAGGCCACACCTGCTAATTGAAATGCATTCAAGGTGACTACCCTAATGAAGCTGGTTGGGAGAATACCAAGAGTGTGCAAAGCTGTCATTAAGGCAAAGGGTGGCTACTATGAAGAATCTCAAATATAACATTGAATTAGATTTGTTTAACTTCTTGTATATAGAGGGCGCTATTTTAATTTTTGGATGAAAAATGTTCCCGTTTTAAACAAGATATTTTGTCACGAAAAGATGCTTGACTATGCATATAATTGACAGCTTTGGAAAGAAAACACTCTGACGTTTCCAAAACTGCAAAGATATTGTCTGTGAGTGCCACAGAACTGATGTTACAGGCGAAACCCAGATAAAAATCCAATCAGGAAGTGCTGCATTTTTTGAAATCGCCTCATGCCAATGACTCCTTATATGGCTGTGAAGGAGCTAGGAGTCAGCTTACGTTTTCCACGTTTTCCCCAAGGTGTCTGCAGCATTGTGACGTCTTTTTAGGCATTTCCATTGGAGAATGGCTGTAAGAGACCATATAGGGCGAGTGGACGCATGGTGTCTCCGGTAGAAAACCTTGCGTAAAATACTGAGGTAGCCATTTTTCCAATCGTTTCTTATGAGAAACCAACTGCCTCCACGGATATATTATCGAATACATATGTTAAAAACACCTTGAGGATGGATCCTAAACAACGTTTGCCGTGTTTCTGTCGATATTATGAAGCAAATTTTGAAAAAGGTTTGGCGTTATAGTTTAAGTATTTTCGGTCGATTTCTCAGCCAAGCAGGATGAACAAACGTGACGTTTTTTGCCTACAAAAATATTATTTTTGGAAAAAAGGAACGTTTGCTATCTAACTGGGAGTCTCCTGAGTGAAAGCATCTGAAGTTCTTCAGAAGTTAATTTGATTGCATTTCTTATTTTTGTGAAAATGTTGCCTTATGCCATGCTAAACTTACACAAATGCTTGTCTAGCGTTGGCTGTAACGCATATTTTGAAAATCTGAGATGACAGTGTTGTTAACAAAAGGCTAAGCTTGTGTTTGAATATATTCATTTCATTTGCGATTTTCATGAATAGGAAGCGTTGCGTTATGGTAATGCACTTGAGTCTATGATTACGCTCCCGGATACGGGATTGCTCGTCGCTAGAGGTTAAAAGTTTTTTGGTTACTACATGATTCCATATGTTCTATTTCATAGTTTTCATGTCTTCACTATTATTCTACAATGTAGAAAAAATGTCAATAAAGAAAATCCATTGAATGAGTAGGTGTGTCAAAACTTTAGACTGGTACTGGTACTGTGTAATGACCAGGAGGAAAAAGGGGGAGGCTTGCAAGCCGAAGAACACCATCCCAACCGTGAAGCACAGGTGGCAGCATCATGTTGTGGGGGTGCTTTGCTGCAGGAGGGCCTGGTGCACTTCACAAAATAGATGGCATCATGAGAGAGAAAAATGATGTGGATATACTGAAGCAACATCTCAGGACATCAGTCAAGGAGTTAAAGCTTGGTCGCAAATTGGTCTTCCAATAGGACAATGACCGCAAGCATACTTCCAAAGTTGTGGCAAAATGGCTTAAGGACAACAAAGTCAAGGTATCGGAGCGGCCATCACAAAGCCCTGACCTCAATCCTATAGAAAATGTGTGAGCAGAACTGAAAAAGAGTGTCCGTGCAAGGAGGCCTACAAACCCGACTCAGTTACACCAGCTCTGTCATGAGGAATGGGCCAAAATTCACCCAACTTATTGTGGGAAGCTTGTGGAAGGCTTCTGACCCACTGGGAATGTGATGAACGAAATAAAAAGCTGAAATAAATCATTCTCTCTATTATTCTGACATATCACATTCTTAAAATAAAGTGGTGATCCTAACTGACCTAAAACAGGGAATGTGTACTAGGATTAAATGTCAGGAATTGTGAAAATCTGAGTTTACATGTATTTGGCTAAGGTGTATGTAAACTTCCGACTTCAACTGTATGTGATAGGCCAATCTGGCTTATATGATTTATAATGGTCATAATGCTTCTTGACAGTGTCATTAAGTGTGCTTCTTAATCTAAGTAAATTGACACTGTGGTCATGAAGTATTTTCAACAACTGACTGAAGGCAGGATGGCTGAGCATTCTTGCAGTTCATTTCTGCTGTAACATGGACTCTACAGTAACATGGACTCAATGTGATGGAACTTTGTTGCTCCTTGCTGAAACAAATGAGTCTCTGGTTGCCTAGGCAACATCCCACCAGCAGTAGCAGCACATGCAGTCAGTAGCAGAGGAGAGGAGAAAATATGTTTTAAAAATATAGGTTTCATTCTTTGACCAATAACAGTCATCCAAAATTCCATGACCATCACAGCCCTACGAACAAGTAAGAGCAGTTGTCACCAGCTTTGGCTCCGGCTTTAACGTCTACAAAGCCCTCTCCACAGCGGTCCTCCCGGCACCACCCCAGGACACTGCCACTGGCCCTGTGTGAGGAGACATGACATCACCCGCACAGCCAGACATCTCTGCCTGTCTCAGACTCTGATGTCTCATTCATTTTTGCTGTGCCCACTGACTGTTCTCTGGCAGCACTCTTTCTCTCCCCCTCTCTGCTGCTCGGCCTCCGAGTGCAGAAGAGAATGAGGATGAGACTAGAGTCCCATACATGTTTATAGTAGAGGACCCTTTGCATATGATAGGGGGAGAAGGCTGCGACAATGAAAACTCGGCAGAGGGCAATGGCAAACAAAAAATAAGATGATTACACAGAGCACAAAGGCATACAATAGAATAAATGTTTTAATTGCTTTCTTGCAGCGCTTTTAGAGTCATAATAATAGCAATGATTCATACTAATGTTGTGATTACACAAATTGTAACTAATTAATAAGCTGATAACCTGGAACCATTGCTTCTTATTTTAGCATTTTGTTTTTGCACGCTCTAATAGAGCAACAATTAATCACAGATAAACTGTCATTACAATCTACCGTATTAAATAAAAATGTAAATGCGAATGAAGAAGACAATGTGTTCGACCAACAAATCAATCAACGTGCAGATTGATTGTAAAGCCATTTTGGGAGATCGCACTGCAGCGTGTCACCCCAAATCCGTAATCACGGGCACCCTCATAGATATCATCCTAACCAACCTGCCCTCCAAATACACCTCTGCTGTCTTCAACCAGGATCTCAGCAATCACTGCCTCATTGCCTGCGTCCTTAATGGGTCTGCGGTCAAACGACCACCCCTCATCACTGTCAAACGCTCCGTTAAACACTTCAGCGAGCAGGCCTTCCTAATCGACCTGGCCCGGGTATCCTGGGAGGATATTGACTTCATTCTGTCAGTAGAGGATGCCTGGTTATTCTTTAAAAGTGCTTTCCTCACCATCTTAAATAAGCATGCCCCATTCAAACAATTTTGAACCAGGAACAGATATAGCCCTTGGTTCACTCCAGACCTGACTGCCCTTGACCAGCACAAAAACATTCTGCGGTGTACTGCAATAGCATCAAATAGCCTCCGCGATATGCAACTTTTCAGGGAAGTTAGGAACCAATATACACAAGCAGTTAAGAAAGCAAAAGCTAGCTTTTTCAAACAGAAATTTGCATCCTGTAGCACAAACTCCAAAAAGTTCTGGGACACTGTAAAGTCCATGGAGAATAAAAGCACCTCCTCCAAGCTGCCCACTGTACTGAGGCTAGGAAACACTGTCACCACCGATAAGTCCGTGATAATTAAGAATTTCAATAAGCATTTTTCTACGGCTGGCTATGCTTTCCACCTGGCTATCCCTACCCACAGCCCTGCACCCCCACAGCAACTTGCCCAAGCCTTCCCCATTTCTCCTTCACCCAAATCCAGATAGCTGATGTTCTGAAAGAGCTGCAAAATTTGGACCACTACAAATCAGCCGGGCTAGACAATCTGGACCCTCTCTTTCTAAAATTATCAGCCGAAATTGTTGCAACCCCTATTACCAGCCTGTTCAAACTCTCTTTCCTATCATCTGAGATCCCCAAAGACTGGAAAGCTGCCGCGGTAATCCCCCTCTTCAAAGGGGGAGACACTCTAGACCCAAACTGCTTCAGACCTATATCTATCCTACCCTGCCTTTCTAAGGTCTTATAAAGCCAAGTAAACAAACAGGTCACCGACCATTTCAAATCCCACCGTACCTCTCCGCTATGCAATCTGGTTTCCGAGCTGGTCATGGGTGCACCTCAGCCATGCTCAAGGTCCTAAACGATATCATAACCGCCATCGATAAGAGACAATACCATGCAGCTGTATTCATCGACCTGACCAAGGCTTTCGACTCTGTCAATCACCACATTCTTATCGGCAGACTCAACAGCCTTGGTTTCTCAAATGGCTTCCTTGCCTGGTTCTACTTCTCAGACAGAGTTCAGTGTGTCAAATCGGAGGGTGTGTTGTCCGGACCTTTGGCAGTCTCTATGGGGGTGCCACAGGGCTCAATTCTTGGGCCGACTCATTTCTCTGTATACATCAATGATGTCGCTCTTGCTGCTGGTGATTCTCTGATCCATCTTTACGCAGACGATACTATTATGTATACTTCTGGCCCTTCTTTGGATACGGTGTTAACTAACCTCCAGACGAGCTTCAATGACATACAACTCTCCTTCCGTGGCCTCCAACTGCTCTTGAATGCAAGTAAAACTAAATGCATGCTCTTCAAACGATCGCTGCCCACACCTGCCCGTCTGTCCAGCATCACTACTCTGGACGGTTCTGACGTTGGTATTTGTAGTTGTCCACATATTCTAGGTGTCTGGTTGCACTCTAAACTCTCCTTTCAGACTCACATTAAGCATCTCCAATCCAAAATTAAATCTAGAATCGGCTTACTATTTCACAACAAAGCATCCTTCACTCATGCTGCCAAACATACCCTCGTAAAACTGACTATCCTAGTCCCATATACTACCCACCACTGCAACCTGTATGCTCTCGTTGGCTGGCCCTCGCTTCAAATTTGTCGCCAAACCCACTGGCTCCAGGTCATCTATAAGTATTTGCTAGGTAAAGCCCCGCCTTATCTCAGCTCACTCGTCACCATAGCAGCACCCACCATTAGCCCACGGCAGGTATATTTCACCGGTCACCCCCAAAGCCAATTCCTCCTTTGGCTGCCTTTCCTTCCAGTTCTCTGCTGCCAATGACTGGAACAAACTGCAAAAATCCCTGAAGCAGGAGACTCATATCTGCCTCACTAGCTTTAAGCACCAGCTGTCAGAGCAGCTCACAGATCACTGCGCATGTACATAGCCCATCTGTAAATGGTCCATCCAACTACCTCATCCTCATACTGTTATTTATTTTGCTCCTTTGCACACCAGTATCTCTACTTGCACACTCATCTTCTGCACATCTATCACTCCAGTGTTTAATTGCTATATTGTAATTATTTCGCCACTATGGACAATTTATTGCCTTACTGTCACGGCCGTCGTTGAAGGAAGAAGACCAAGGTGTAGCGTGGTGAGTGTACATTCCTTTTTATTTCGGGAGGACGGCAACAAAACAAGAAACAAACTGAACAACAGTGACGTTTACAGGGCTAAGTGCCACAAACAAAGTTAACTACCCACAAAGACAGTGCTGCCTAAGTATGGTTCCCAATCAGATACAACGACAGACAGCTGTCCCTGATTGAGAAACATACCTGGCCAAAACAAAGAAATACAAAACATAGAACATAGAATGCCCACCCCACATCACAACCTGACCTAACCAAATAGAGAAATAAAACGGCACACTAAGGTCAGGGCGTGACACTTACCTCCCTTATCCTACCTCATTTGCACCCACAGTATATATACTTTTTTCTATTGTATTATTGACTGTATGTTTATTCCATGTATATCTCTGTGTTGTTGTTTGTGTCGCACTGCTTTGCTTTATCTTGGCCAGGTCGCAGTTGTAAATGAGAACTTGTTCTCAACTAGCCTACCTGGTTAAATAAAGGTTAAATAAAACATGTTTTTAAACTTGCAGCTTCTAAGTAACGTAATCGGTTTTGGAGTAACAGTGAGCGGGACGATTGACTGTAAACTATCTAACCCTAGGTTCTAGGCCTTACTGCTGTTCTTGTGTCGCTGCCTGCCTCCCCAGGTTCTGCCTCTCTGTCGCTTACCTAATTCCCATAGGATTCGAGGTATGTTGCCTGTAAAAACAATTGAGCAATATTTATATCATCCCCTTTTAAAACAGACCCATATTTATCTCTTTCTTGTTGGCATTTGCCTTTTATATACACTGTAGCTATTGCAGCCGGCAATGCAGCCAGGCATACTTTGACCCTCTCTCTCACTGCCTAAACTATCTCCATATCCACCCACACCTTCCCAATTCAATTAGCATATCAATTGAGCTACGGTTTTATATGCAGCTGCAGAGCCAGTCCACATATCCCCATCATTCTCTTCTTATCTCTCCATCTCTCTTTCTTCCCATCCCTCTCTCTCCTTCTCTCAATCTCTGTCTCTCTTCTCGGCAACAGTAAACATCTCTCGAGTGGCTGGGGAGGATTTCGATTTTGAGGCTTGTTTATCCTCGATGGGAGAGTCGTGTTTAACATCTGAAACCTTCCTATTTAGATCCGTCAATGCCTTTTGTGGCTCAGCGATTAGATGGACCCGAGGCAAACACTGGAAAGTTGGGAGAGATATAATAAGGCTGATAAGTGAATATCTGGCTCACTCTGCCTCACTGTGGGCCTATGGGATGCCCACTGTACAAGGCGCAGAGGCAGTCGTTTTCTGGGCCATTGCTTGTTTGGAATGGAATGCCCGTAAAATGTTACATTTCCTGAGATGTGATTTGGTTTTAGGCTTTTACACTTAAAATCATAATTCATAAGTCATTTCTGTAATATTTAATAATTTTATAAGACAAATAAAATGGTGGCATAAGAGCTTATTTGTTAAAACAACATGCTTCAACATTGAAATATCCATAACCCTTTTCAGTCAAATACAAATACCAACCGTCCTTATCACAAACATGGCATACAGTAGGAGTATGACAACCATGACAAGAAAATAATGCAGAGATACAAACAAAACATCCGTCAGATTCTTGAAAGTCATTCTATTTACAATAGGCTACTTATTCTATCTATGCTGGAGGCAACAGCACTGTGACAAGAACCCCACAAATAATTGCTTTCAGCTACAATTTAGATTATAATTAGGATTGTGCCTTCTCCAGAATCTCTGTTCTCTCACTCTTTCAACAACATCTTCAGTGTGTGGAGATGACAGGAGATGGCATTGTTTTATGTGGACAGGACTGTAATGACGTGAGAGAGGGAGAGAGAGCTGTCGGAAGCTTCTAATAGGCAACATCTGTTAAAACCCATCCCCTCTTTCTGTCGCACCCTCTATACACACTCTTACTCCATCTAACACTTTCTTTCCCCTATATCCCTTTCTCTCTCTCATCTGGCTGCTGACGTCACAGATGTTTCCCGCTCTTGAAATGTGAATATTTTAGAGCTAAGAAGCTTACAGGGAACAATGAAATGGCCCCCAAGTAAAATTATACTCCATTTCCTTCGTCACAGAAGAGGGGACTCGTCTGAGTGATGATGAGCACGTAGTGTGGGACATAGGCGTGCCGGAGCCCAAGACAGCCAACAGCCTCTGAGAGAGAAAGAGTGAGAGAGACACTCATTAGCGTGTATTAAGAGGCAATTTATTGCCTTGCTTTGTAAGCAGTGTAAACAAAGTAGTCGTTTACTACAGAGTAGGGTTGTTGTGTGTGTGTGTGTGTGTGTGTGTGTGTGGGGGGGGGGGGGGCTTCTAATCAGTGCAGTAACCCAGAGTGGGAGTTGTTGTTCAGAGAAACCAGAGGTTCTGTTCAGTCAGGAGTTATCAGACAAGGGAAAACCATTCTCTGCTACAGTACATTCTTCTATATGTGAGGAGAAGATGTTTTTTAATTGCTCTGTATGTCTGTTATGGTGTGCCAAGAGTAAGAAAAGGATGCCTTCACAGACATGGCCTTGGCGGCCACAAGACATGCTTGTTCTCTGCAAAACACTGTTGTATATGTTCTTTGTAAATCAGCGAGAGAAATAAAACCTGCTCCTACCAGTTAAAGATCATTCTGTTGGAATAAGATATATTATCTGTTCACAGAGAAAATACGAAAGAAAGTGCAGGCTATAAATTCATGTCGACTGATCCTCTAGTTGTGCACATAGCCTAATGTTGTTGAAGAGGGTGAATTTGATTCCATTGTGAGAGCACAGTAATACCTCGGATCTACCTTGGGATGAGCTTAGAGAGGCTTAGCACTTTGCTTTCTTTCTGAGGGTTTTCAATTTTTACATTTCAATTACAATTAAGAAGAAATGCAGGATTCATGCAGTGCTTTCAGAAAGTATTTATACCCGTTGACTTGATCCACATTTTGTTGTGTTACAGCCTGAATTCAAAATGAATCAACTATATTTTTATGATAAAGTGAAAACACGTTTTTAGACATTTTTGCAAATGAATATGGACAATTAAATACAGAAACATCTCATTGACATAAGTATTCACACCCCTGAGTCAATACATGATAGAATCACCTTTGGCAGCGATTACAGCTGTGAGTCTTTCTGGGTAAAACTCTAAGAGCTTTGCACACCTCGATTGTACAAAAAAAAAGGAATTCTTCAAGCTCTGTCAAGTTGGTTGTTGATCATGGCTAGACAGCCATTTTCAAGTCTTGCCATATATTTTCAATATGATTTAAGTCAAAACTGTAACTAGGCCACTCAGGAACATTCAATGTCATCTTGATAAGCAACTCCAGTGTATATATGGCCTTGTGTTTAAGGTTATTGTCCTGCTGGAAGGTGAATTTGTCTCCCAGTGTCTGTTGGAAAGCACACTAAACTAGGTTTTCTAGGATTTTGTCTGTGCTTAGCTTAGCTTAGCTCTATTCTGTTTATTTTTATCTGAAAAAAAAGCTCCCTAGTCCTTGCCAAAGACAAGCAAACCATAACATGATGCAGCCACCATCATGCTTGAAAATATGAAGAGTGGTACTCAGTGATGTATTGGATTTGTCCCAAACATAACAGTTTGTATTCAGGACATAAAGCTCACTTCTTTGCCACATATTCTTTGACTTATTGCAAACAGTATGCATGTTTTATAATATTTGTATTGTGTTCAGGCTTACTTCTCTTCACTCTGTCATTTAGGTAAGTATTGTGGAGTAACTACAATGTTGTTGATCCATCATGTTTTTCTCCTATCACAGCCATTAAACTCTAACTGTTTTAAAGTCACCATTGACCTCATGGTGAAATCCGTGAGCGGTTTCCTTCCTCTCCGGCAACTGAGTTAGGAAGGACGCCTGTATCTGTGTACTGACTGGGTGTATTGATACACCATCCAAGGTGTAATTAATAACTTCACCATGCTCAAAGGGATATTCAATGTCTACTTATATTTCTGCCCATCTACCAATAGGTGCCCTTCTTTACGAGGCATTGGAAAATCTCCATGGTCTTTGTGGTTGAATCTGTGGGAGGGACCTCACAGATAATTGTATGTGTGGGTACAGAGATGAAGTAGTCATTCAAAAATAATGTTAAACCCTAGTCCATGCAACAAAATGTGAAAAGAGTCAACGGGTGTGAATAATTTCTGAAAGCACTGTATATTGCGAAGATTAATATCTCAAGACGGAATTTAAAAGAACAATGCTTTATCGCAATGTCATAACAGCTGATATAAATTGTCATAACCTGTAGTTAGGGTCATAACATGTGTTATTTTATGGCTGGTTAGGACACCTACATAAGAGTGTCAAAACACAATTTTTTTGCTAATTAGTTTTTTCCCAGACAAGAAGTTTCCTTTCATTATTTACAGTCATGTTTATTTTCACACATTATTAAAAACTTGTAGAAAATACTTATGACCATAGTGTCAATTTACTTAGATTAAGAAAATACACATAATGACACTGTCAAGAAGCATTATGACCATTATAAATCATACAAGCCAGATTGGCCTATCACATAAAGTTGAAGTCGGAAGTTTACATACAGTACACCTTAGCCAAATACATGTAAACTCAGATTTTCACAATTCCTGACATTTAATCCTAGTACAAATTCCCTGTGTTAGGTCAGTTAGGATCACCACTTTGCTTTAAGAATGTGATATGTCAGAATAATAGTAGAGAGTAATTTATTTCAGCTTTTATTTCTTTCATCACATTCCCTGTGGGTCAGAAGTTTACATAGCATTGCCTTTAACTTGGGTCAAACATTTTGGGTAGCCTTCCACAAGCTTCCCACAATAAGTTGGGTGAATTTTGGCCCATTCCTCCTGACAGAGCTGGTGTAACTGAGTCAGGTTTGTAGGCCTCCTTGCTCGTACACATTTTTTCAGTTCTGCCCACAAATGTTATGTAGGATTGAGGTCAGGGCTTTGTGATGGCCACTCCAATACCTTGACTTTGTTTTCCTTAAGCCATTTTGATACAACTTTGGAAGTATGCTTGGGGTCATTGTCCATTTGGAAGACCAATTTGCGACCAAGCTTTAACTTCTTGACTGATGTCTTCAGTTGCTCCAAAATATCCACATAATTATCCTCCTTCATGATGCCACCTATTTTGTGAAATGCACCCATCCCTCCTGCAGCAAAGCACCCCCACAACATGATGCTGCCACCCGTGCTTCACGGTTGGGATGGTGTTCTTCGGCTTGCAAGCCTCCCCCTTTTTCCTCCAAACATAACAATGGTCATTTTTGTTTCATCAGACCAGAGGACATTTCTCCAAAAAGTATAACCTTTGTCCCCATGTGCAGTTGCAAACCGTAGTCTGGCTTTTTTATGGTGGTTTTGGAGTAGTGGCTTCTTCCTTGCTGAGTGGCCTTCAGGTTATGTCGATATAGGACTTGTTTTACTGTGGATATAGATACTTTTGTTCCCGTTTCCTCCAGCATCTTCACAAGGTCCTTTGCTGTTGTTGTGGGATTGATTTGCACTTTTCGCATCAAAGTATGTTCATCTCTAGGATATAGAACGTGGCTCCTTCCTGAGCGTTATTACGGCTGGAACTCTTTGGCCTGAATGCCAAGCATCACTTCTGGAGGAAACCTGGAACTATCCCTATGGTGAAGCATGGTGGTGGCAGCATCATGCTGTGGGGACGTTTTCAGCGGCAGGGACTAGGAGACTACTCAGGATCGAGGCAAAGATGAACGGAGCAAAGTACAGCGAGATCCTTGATGAAAACCTGCTCCAGAGCGCCCAGGTCCTCAGACTGGGGTCTGGAACGTTCACTTTCCAACAGGACAACAACCCTAAGCACACAGCCAAGACAACGCGGAAGTGGCTTCGGGACAAGTCTCTGAATGTCCTTGAATGGCCAAGTCAAGGCCCGGACTTGAACACGATCGAACATCTCTGGAGATACCTAAAAACAGCTGTGCAGCAACTCTCCCCCATCCAACCTGACAGAATCTGCATAGGAGAAACGCGCTGAATGCGCTGTAGAGAAGGAGGGTCATTAGTTATTTTCAATCAGAATATTTGTATAAAGATAAGCATTATATTGTTAGTTTACAGGAATAACAGTCTTTCTCACCTCAAGTTCAACTGTCGGAGTAAGTTGGAGGGCCGGAGCGCACTGCCTTCATTTCATAGGACTGCAGTAGATAAAGCTTAATAATAGTCACACCATACCAAACGTTTCTAAACTTTAGTAGGGTAATATCCAAAGTCAAGCCAGGGGAAAAAAGGCACTACCCTCCACCGTGCCCAATAAAATAAAATAAACACAGCCCTCCCCATAGCAACATTTTTTGGGGGACAACCCTCACCTATTTTGGACCACCATTCCCCCAGTACATTTCGATCTATCCCTAAGGTGATGGCAAGGATCTTCAACTAGTAGGCATAAACCACCTGAATATTGATATTCATTTGTTTTTCTTGAAGGTTTGGTGATTTTGCTAAATTAATTGTTATAACAAGAACATTTTCAAACACCCAGCACTTGGGAAACATAGATCAGGGGTGGCCTGATAATCAGGGGTGGTCTATAATCAGGGGTGGCCTATAATAGGCTGGAAGAAGAAAGTTTACCTAAATTACAAAATGCTAAATGTTTGTGTCCTTACCTTGAAAGCAGTCTATGGACAAGGAGACTGTAATCTGTGTTTGGTTACCCACTGCCATCAACCATTAATATTAGTATTTCCTTTGCAGAGCCTTGGTGTAGTGGTAACACTCTCCGACACATGTTGCATACAACTTTCCACCTGAGAACAGGAATCAAGCCCTGCTTCAAACCTTCACACTGTTTTGCACATTAGCATCTCCCTATCTCATTTCATTACTGTCTGAATAAAGTGTCAAACAAACTAAAAAATGTTTAAAAAATGTTTCATCCCCCAAAAATCGCAAAGTAACAAAGTTGAAAAATGTTGAGTGTTCATTTAATGTTCAAAGAATTCTGAATACACCTGACCTGTGGTTTAAATTATTGTTAAATTACACCCTGGTCAAAGGCCTAAGCCATGTCAAAATACGTAGAAATGAGGGAAATTGTGCTTGTGCTACGGGGCAGTGAAAATCTCACTCCAAGCGTTCTATTCAAATCCCAAAAAATGTCAAATCTATTATCTTCACAAAAAAGTACAAAAATATATCAAATTAAACAAAAAGCTAGCCGACCAGCTAGCATTAGCTTATTATACATTTACAAGGGCTTGCGAAAGTATTCAACCCCCTTGACATTTTTCCTATATTGCTGCATTACAACCTGGAATTAAAATAGATTTTGGGGGAGTTTGTATCATTTGATTTACACAACCACTTTGAAGATGCAAAATATATTTTTTTGTGAAACAAACAAGAAAGAACACAAAAAAATTGAAAACTTGAGCGTGCATAACTATTCACCCCCCTATTCACCCCCACCCCCATTCACCCCACTATTCACCCCAAAGACAATACTTTGTAGAGACACCTTTTGCAGCAACTACAGCTGCAAGTCTCTTGGGTTATGTCTCTATAGGCTTGACACATCTAGCCACTGGGATTTTTGACCCATTCTTCAAGGCAAAACTGCTCCAGCTCCTTCAAGTTGGATGGGTTCCACTGGTGTACAGCCATCTTTAAGTCATACAACAGATTCTCAATTGGATTGACATCGGTGCTTTGACTAGGCAATTCCAAGACATTTACATGTTTCCCCTTAAACCACTCAAGTGTTGCTTTAACAGTATGCTTAGGGTCCACCATTCCTGCTGGAAGGTGAACCTCCGTCCCAGTCTCAAATCTCTAGAAGACTAAAACAGGTTTCCCTCAAGAATTTCCTTCTATTTAGCGCCATCCATCAATCCTTCAATTCTTACCAGTTTCCCAGTCCCTGCCGATGGACAAACATCCCCAAGCATGATGCTGCCACCACCATGCTTCATTGTGGGGATGGTGTTCTCGGGATGATGAGAGGTGTTGGGTTTGCACCAGACATTGCGTTTTCCTTGATGGCCAAAAAGCTACATTTGAGTCTCATCTGACCAGAGTACCTTCTTCCATATGTTTGGGGAGTCTCCCACATGCCTTTTGGCGAACAACAAACGTGTTTGCTTATTTTTTTCTTTAAGCAATGTTTTTTTCTGGCCACTCTTCCATAAATCCCATCTCTGTGGAGTGTACGCCTTAAAGTGGTCCTATGGACAGATACCCCAATCGCCGCTGTGGAGCTTTGCAGCTCCTTCAGAGTTATCTTGTTCTCTTTGTTGCCTCGCTGATTAATGCCCTCCTTGCCTGGTCTGTGAGTTTTGGTGGCGGCCCTCTCTTGGCAGGTTTGTTGTGGTGCCATAATCTTTCCATTTTTTAATAATGGATTTAACTGGTGCTCAGTGGGATGTTCAAAGTTTTTGATAATTTTTGTAACCCAACCCTGATCTGTACTTCTCCACAACCTTGTCCCTGACCTGTTAGGAGAGCTCCTTGGTATTCATGGTGCTGCTTGCTTGGTGGTGCCCCTTGCTTAGTGGTGTTGCAGACTCTGGGGCCTTTCAGAACAGGTGTTTATATACTGAGATCATGTGACACTTAAATAAAGTCCACCTGTGTGCAATCTAACTAATTATGTGAGTTCTGAAGGTATTTGGATGCACCAGATCTTATTTAGGGGCTTCATAGCAAAGGGGGTGAATACATACGCACAAACAACTTTTCCGTTTTCTTTTTATTTATTTTTTTCCATTTCACTTCATCAATTTGGACTATTTTGTGTATGTCCATTACATGAAATCCAGATAAAAATCTATTTAAATTACAGGTTGTAATCCAACGAAACAGGAAAAACTTCAAGGGGGATGAACACTTTTGCAAGGCACTGTAGCTTGCTATAGCTATGGGTATTTGACATTTGTAATTTGGGTTGTTTAATGTTTTAAGGACTCCTGAGCAAACCAGCAAACTAGGCTGTCAACTTGTGAAACCCAGTGAATGTAATACATCTTGTTCTTTATTGTAGTAAGGGTAACGCCAGTCAGCCAAATTGCAGAAAATTCCTTAGTGAAGGAAATGCGATGAGTGAATATCAAACTACTATTTTGGAATGAAAGTCCTGTTTCAGTATTACTCCACATTGAACCAAATCCAGAGGATTGTCACACCCTGACCATAGTTTGCTTTGTATGTTTCTATGTTTTGTTTGGTCAGGGTGTTATCTGAGTGGGCATTGTATGTTACATGTCTAGTTTGTCTATTTCTGTGTTTGGCCTGATATGGTTCTCAATCAGAGGCAGGTGTTAGTCATTGTCTCTGATTGGGAACCATATTTAGGTAGCCTGTTTGGTGTTGGGTTTTGTGGGTGATTGTTCCTGTCTCTGTGTTTGCACCAGATAGGGCTGTTTTGGTTTTTTCACGGTTCTTGTTTTGTTTAGTCTGTTCATGTGAAGTGCTTTATTAAAGAACCATGAATAGAAACCACGCTGCGTTTTGGTCCGCCTCTCCTTCAACTCAAGAGAACCGTTACAGAATCACCCACCACAACAGGACCAAGCGGCGTGGTAACGGGCAGCAGCAGGAGCAGTGCGATAAAGACTTCTGGACTTGGGAAGAAATCCTCGACGGGAGAGGACCCTGGGAAAAAACAGGGGAGTGTTGCCGCCCCAAGGTGCAGCGGGAGAAGTGGCAGCAGGAGCAGCGCGAGGAGGTATGGACATGGGAGGACGAATTGGACGGAAAAGGACCCTGGACACAGCCTGGAGAATATCGCGGCCCCAAAGAAGAGCTGGAGGCGGCGAAGGCAGAGAGGCGCTGGTATGAGGAGGCAGCATGGCAGCGTGGATGGAAGCCCGAGAGTCAGCCCCAAAAATGTATTGGGGGGGGCACACAGGGAGTATGGCGAAGCCAGGTAGGAGACCTGCGCCAACTTCCTGTGCTTACCGGGGGGCTAGAGAAACCGGGCATGCACCGGGTTATGCTTTGGAGCGCACAGTGTCCCCAGTGCGGGTGCATAGCCCGGTGCAGTACATTCCAGCTCCGCGTATCGGCCGGGCTAGAGTGAGCATTGAGCCAAGTGCCATGAAGCCGGCTCTACGCAGCTGGTCTCCAGTGCATCTCCTTGGGCCGGCTTACATGGCACCAGCCTTGCGCACAGTGTCCCCGGTTCGCCTGCATAGCCCAGTGCGGGCTATTCCACCTCGCCGCACTGGCAGGGCGACCGGGAGCATTCAACCGGGTAAGGTTGGGCAGGCTCGGTGCTCAAGAGCTCCAGTGCGCCTGCACGGTCCGGTCTATCCGGTACCACCTCCACGCACCAGCCCTCCGGTGGCAGCCCCCCACACCAGGCTGTCTCTCCGTCTCATCCCTACAGGTGCTCCTGCCTGTTCGGCGCTGCCAGAGCTCCCGCCCCTCATTCCAGAGGCGCCAGAGCTACTCAGTCCAGTGCTGCCAGAGCCTTCCTCTCCAGCGTTGCCGGAGCTTCCCGTCTGCCCAGCGCCATCAGAGTCGCCAGTGCCGCCAGTCTGCCCAGCGCCGCCAGTGCCGCCAGTCTGTCCAGCGCCACCTGAGCCACTCGTCTGCCCAGCGCCGCCTGAGCCACTCGTCTGCCCAGCGCCGCCAGTGCCGCCAGTCTGCCCAGCGCCGCCAGTGCCGGCAGTCTGCAAGGAGTCGCCAGTGCCGCCAGTCTGCAAGGAGCCGCCAGTCAGCCAGGAGCCGCCAGTGCCGCCAGTCAGCCAGGAGCCGCCAGTGCCCCCAGTCAGCCAGGAGCCGCCAGTGCCGCCAGTCAGCCAGGAGTCGCCAGTGCCGCCAGTCAGCCAGGATCCGCCAGTGCCGCCAGTCAGCCAGGATCCGCCAGTGCCGCCAGTCAGCCAGGATCCGCCAGTACCGCCAGTCAGCCCAGAGGCGCCAGAACCCCTCAGCCCAGAGGCGCCAGAGCCCAGAGGCGCCAGAGCCCCTCAGCCCAGAGGCGCCAGAGCCCCTCAGCCCAGAGGCGCCAGAGCCCCTCAGCCCAGAGGCGCCAGAGCCCCTCAGCCCAGAGGCGCCAGAGCCCCTCAGCCCAGAGGCGCCAGAGCCCCTCTGTCCCGAGCAGCTGCCCCTCTGTCCCGAGCTGCACCACCTCTGTCCCGAGCTGCACCACCTCTGTCCCGAGCTGCACCACCTCTGTCCCGAGCTGCACCACCTCTGTCCCGAGCTGCACCACCTCTGTCCCGAGCAGCTGCCCCTCTGTCCCGAGCAGCTGCCCCTCTGTCCCGAGCAGCTGCCCCTCTGTCCCGAGCAGCTGCCCCTCTGTCCCGAGCTGCCCCTCTGTCCCGAGCTGCCCCTCTGTCCCGAGCTGCCCCTCTGTCCCGAGCTGCCCCTCTGTCCCGAGCTGCCCCTCAGTCCAGTGGGGTCATTTAGTAGGGTCACCGTGGTTAGGAGGCCACGGAAGCGGACAAGGTGATGGACTAAGACTTTGGTGAAGTGGGGGCCACGTCCAGCACCAGAGCCGCCACCGCGGACAGATGCCCACCCAGAACCTCCCCAATAGGTTCAGGTTTTGCGGCCGGAGTCCGCACCTTGGAGGGGGGGGGGGGGGGGGGGGTGGTACTGTCACACCCTGACCATAGTTTGCTTTGTATGTTTCTATGTTTTGTTTGGTCAGGGTGTGATCTGAGTGGGCATTGTATGTTACATGTCTAGTTTGTCTATTTCTATGTTTGGCCTGATATGGTTCTCAATCAGAGGCAGGTGTTAGTCATTGTCTCTGATTGGGAACCATATTTTGGTTTTTTCCACGTTTCTTGTTTTGTTTAGTCTGTTCATGTGTAGTGCTTTATTAAAGAACCATGAATAGAAACCACGCTGCGTTTTGGTCCGCCTCTCCTTCAACTCAAGAGAACCGTTACAAGGATTTGTACATGATGGGCACATTGTAGTTTTCCTGTTCTCATATATTAAGTACGTATTTGTTACAGGAGATATACGGTAGCAGTCAAAAGTTTGGACACCAACTCATTACAGGGTTTTTATTTTTACTATTTTCTACATTGTAGAATAATAGTGAAGACATCAACTATGAAATAACACACATGGTAACCCAAAAAGTGTTAAACAAATGTATTATTTTATATTTCAAATAAAACTGTATTTGTCACATGCGCCGAATACATGTGTAGACCTTACTGTGAAATGCTTCCTTACAAGCCCTTAACCAACAGTACAGTTCAAGAAAGAGTTAAGAACATTTTACCAAATAAACTAATAAAATAAAGTAAAAAATAATAACAAATAATAATATTTTAGATTCTTTAAAGTAGGCACCCTATGCCTTGATGCCAGCTTTTCACACTCTTGGCATTCTCTCAAGCAGCTTCATGGGGTAGTCACCTGGAATGTATTTCAATTAACAGGTGTGTCATTTTAAAAGTACATTTGTGGAATTTCCTTCCTGTGTTTGAGCCAATCAGTTGTGTTGTAACACGGTAGGGGTGGTATACAGAATATAGCCCTATTTGGTAAAAGACCAAGTCCATATTATCGCAAGAACAGGTCAAATAAGCAAAGAGAAATGACAGTCCATCATTACTTAAAGAAATTAAGGTTAGTCAATGCAGAAAATCTTAAGAACTTTGAAAGTTTCTTGAAGCGCAGTCGCAAAAACCATCAAGCACTAAGATGAAACTGGCTTTCATGAGGACCGCCACAGGAAAAAAAGACCCAGAGTTACCTCTGCTGCAGAGGATAAGTTCATTTTGGTTCCAACCGCTCAAGTTTTTTTGTGAGACGCAACGTAGGTGAACGGATGATCTCTGCATGTGTAGTTCCCACCGTGAAGCATGGCGGAGGTGGTGTGATGGTGCTTTGCTGGTGACACTGTCGCTGATTTATTTAGAATTTAAGGCACACTTAACCAGCATGGCTACCACAGCATTCTGCAGCGATTCGCCATCCCATCTGGTTTGCGCTTAGTGGGACTGTCATTTGTTTTTCAACGGGACAATGACTCAACACACCTCCAGGCTACGTAAAGGCTATTTGAGCAAGAAGGAGAGTGATAGAGTGCTGCATCAGATGACCTGGCCTCCACAATCACCCAACCTCAACCCAGTTGAGATGGTTTGGGATGAGTTGGATTGCAGAGTGAAGGAAAAGCAGCCAACAAGTGCTCAGCATAATTAGGAAATCCTTCAAGACTGTTGGAAAAGCATTCCAGGTGAAGCTCGTTGAGAGAATACCAAGAGTGTGCAAAGCTGTCATCAAGGAAAAGGGTGGCTACTTTGAAGAATCCCAATTATATTTTGATTCGTTTAACACTTTTTTGGTTACTACATGATTCCATATCTGTTATTTCATAGATTTGATGTCTTCACTATTATTCTACAATGTAGAAAAATAGTAAAAATAAAGAAAAAACATGAATGAGTAGGTGTGTCCAAACTTTTGACTGGTACTGTATAAGGAATGCTATTAATTCCACCAGTACAGGAATGGGGAAAAACACATGGCTCATTGTCAATGAATCACATGGTAGGCTATCCATTGGCGGCTTCTGATGTGCATGTGCACGAGTGACTTGATGTCCCATTGCCGGGGGATGGGGGGTGTTTGGATTGAGCCTAACTGTGATTAATATCAAAGTTCTGCAAGTTGCAATGTAACGGAATGTGTTAAAACAGGTCATAACAAAGGGCCGAGTCAATCCTGAATAAAACAAATGTCAGCACAATCTCAATAAGGGGCTATGTCTGTGCATTCATCTGAAGAATGTGGGACCCTCTCTGAAACAGTTGAGTTAAATTGAGATGTATAATCAGCTAAATAATTTAATTGCTCCTGGATCTCAAAGGCTAATTATTTTTGAAAGATTATCTTTCAGTACTAATCTTGGAGATATAGCTCCCTCATACCGAGGTGACTCATTCTTCCCGTCATTAGCATGCCGTTGTCATACGCCCACTCCTCTGCTCCTTAACACATTTTCACTGGCACATCGCAACCGCTGATGAATCACATTGCCCTGCTGGTGAAAACGCAGCCCACGATTCACTACCAGAAAATATCACAAGTTGAACCAATATAGACGGCTTACAAAAGTCCCCAATCTTTTGTTGTTGCCCCCTTCTCATTTTGTTCCACAGGAGAGGATACTGCTTTGGTTAGGGTGGTTGAGGTTTCAGTGGAGGGCTGCATCTAAAATGGCACCCTATTCATTCATGTAGTGCACTACTTTTGACCAAGGCCCATAGGGTTACAGGTCACTTGAGATTGAAATGTCAGGGAAGGCTGTCTAATAAACGACTCCAACTCGACCAGACACTAAATCACTGCCAGGAGGACATTAACATGAGGAAATATTTCAGGAGGAGGTAATGTCTATTGATCACACTCCTCGACAGGAGGGTTCTGTCGATGGCGCCCACCCACGCCAATTCCCTGATGCCCATTTGTTTTGACAGTTAAAGTTAGACAACACGCGCTAGAAGATTATTAAAAGATCACCATTATTGATTTGAGTATTCTTGCATTATAGTTGTTGATACAGCATGTTGAGTCTGGACACCTCCAGTGCTAACCTCAGCTCATTATTAGAAGGTTATTGGAAGGTCCAGATGTTTCCTGGAACACACAGGTCTTTCTTTTTGTATCTTTGAAATAAATCATTGCTCATTGTTGAGCAAAACAAATTTCCTTTGGGGCAAATAAAGGTTTCAATCATCATCGTAGAACCACAATCAAATCATAAGCTGTAGATAGGCTAGGTACAGAGAATCTGTATGGGGGCAGCAGGTAGCCTAGCAGTTAGAGAAGGCTAGGTACAGAGAATCTGTATGGGGGCAGCAGGTAGCCTAGCAGTTAGAGAAGGCTAGGTACAGAGAATCTGTATGGGGGCAGCAGGTAGCCTAGCAGTTAGAGAAGGCTAGGTACAGAGAATCTGTATGGGGGCAGCAGGTAGCCTAGCAGTTAGAGAAGGCTAGGTACAGATAATCTGTATGGGGGCAGCAGGTAGGCTAGCAGTTAGAGAAGGCTAGATACAGAGACTCTGTATGGGGGCAGCAGGTAGCCTAGCAGTAAGAGAAGCGGGCCAACAATGGGAAAGTTGCCAGTTCAAAACCGAGCTCCGACTGGAAAAATCTGGTGCGGAGTGAGCCGGAAAACGGAGGGTTGCTGGTATCATTCCCTGCCATTGAGCCCTTGAGCAAGGCACATAACCCCTATAATTTTTCTGGGTACGCTGAACTCCGGCAGACCCATTGCTTCAAACCTCTAGGGTGTGTGTGTGTCTAGGGGTGTTGGGTTTTAAGCATTAAGATATAGTACGTTTCCAGTCTCTCCAAGTTAATGGAGAATAAAGTCATCTTCTTATTCGTGTGAGGGAGAGGGAAGAGAGGCTTTATAAATGCGGTAGCCCTACTTTATCCAATCACACAGCTCGTTCTATGATCTGCATTGGTGGTTGTAATTATTATGGATAGCAAGAATCGGTTGGCGTATGTAGAGACATACCCTAACCCGCCCAAGTATTCTCAATGCGATTTTTCAGAGTAATGTTTTCCTTTTGGGGGTTTTCTTTGGCACATAAACGGCAGGGGCAGTCCTACTTTGATCCCGTTTGCTTTTTGCAGGGGGGGGAATGAAAACTGCTTTGCTTCTCTCAATTGATGAGATTTGCCTTGGGGCATGCTGTTTTGCCTGCGGCACAGTGTTTGTCCTCTTGCTCCTTTTTCTCCCGCTCCCCTTTGGTCCTTTGATCCCTCACCAAGACATATGATACAAACAGAAAGTGAGCCTGATTCATTGCTCTAGGTTTAGGAGCTCTGCTGGCTGTGAGAGCATCCAGGGGGAGATTGGGCAAATAATGTTGCAGTGTCCCCAAGCCTGGGGCCTTTGTTAACAAGTACCAAATAAAGATAGCACTTTGACCAACTCTCTACCCTACCTTATTAAAAAGGGTTGTAAGAGCCACAAAGTTATAGCTCAAGCTGCAGAACGCACAAAATAAAATAGTTTGTCAAAATAGCAGTTAGGTAAGTGTTGGCATTCTCATTGCACTACAATAAAGCCATGACATCTAGCTACAGAAGACCTTCTAAAAAAACAGATCCACAAGGCCTTTATACTGTATGTTGCATTCTCAATATTGTGTTGGTCTCGATACAATGTGTTTGGGAACTGTAAAGTGAGACATTTTGGAAAGAGAAAACAAAGAGCATCTCTTCCTTCACATCCACCGTTCTCTTTATCTCCTTTGTCTGTCTTTCACCCATCTACCCCTCCCTTTTCCAACTGCAACTGATCACTTGAGGCTGATGCAGCACGTAAGGTGTCAGCATCACATCCCAGCTTGATGATAACAATCTAGCACTAGCAGGAGTCACACACTCAATACTGCATAGTTGCAACCTTCCTTAAGACGACACACAAGAGCGCAAAAGCCCCAATGAAGTTTCATTTCATCACAAGGGATTCATTTCATCATAACACCGGTGTTGACTCACAAAAGCCAAAGGAAGTATTTTCCACTGGCAGTCTTCCATTTGAGTACTTCAGCCTCTTCTACTCTACCAGTGATGTGTTTCTCATAGGTTGTTTCAAAGTGAGCTAGGCCCAGTGTGTGTAGCTTGTTAGACGCAGGAGGATTTTTAATGAAGACATTGTTCTGTTGGTAATCATGTTAAAGGCCACCCGAATCGCAATTGATTGTCCAATCAATCTATAAATGATGCACGCTCCCCTGTCCAATGACATCCTAATTAAAATCCTTCGAGCGACAACCATCATTAGCGTGCTTCCTAGGAGATGTCAATGAGAAATCCATGTACCGGTGGGTCTTTTGTTTGGCTTGTTCTTTACAGTGCTTTTCAATGACAGATTGATGCAGAGACTTTTTAAAAACCTGAGGGAAATTTTTGAGCTGATCAATGTAAGAGTACATGTATTACAAAGACCTGTAGACCTGCTAGCTTTGACTCTTCATTTCCCTCATTGTATTCAAGTTCACAGGTTCAAACCGTACTGACTGAGCATTTATAAAGTGGAAAAGCTCGACCTAAAATTCTACTTTAATGGCTAGGCATAATTATCTCTAATTTCTAAAAGATTCACACGTCTATGTCCTAGCTTTTGTAGTCCATAAATGTGACTTGATTCAGGAAACTAGGCGTATGTTGCGTGTCACTACTTCACAGGAGAGGCATTTGAACATAAGCATAAATGTTTTATTAAAATGTAGTTTTGTTTTGTAGAATACCTTCTGGAACATGTTAACTTTCATGGGCCTTAATAACAAACTTGTATGCCATCTGTAAATATGAAGACAATTATTAAATTGAGCCTAGTTGGTTGAGCCACAGAAAAAGACACAAACCTTCCCACTACCGTGATTGGCTGAGTTAATGGATGGGCTGGACATGCCTAGAGATGAGTTTGGATTGGTCTGCAGCATACGTCGGTTTATAACATGAGCTGCTCAACTATGTGTAGATAATCCTTTCTAACGCGCCTTTTTTGAAAGATATCACAAAGAACTGCAGAAGTGTTGCTAATGCTCTCCACTTTCTGGAGGATGATCGTACCATGCTGACTTACTCGGACTCGATGAGGAAATCCCTGATTTAGGTAAAAACATTTTAATTGAACCAGACTTTGTAGACTCTTCTGAAACCGATCAACAGTGTTTTCATCACAGAAGAAGTTGACTGAGTTTTGAAATCTGTGGAAAACCTGTTGGAAGCAGAGTTTGATTGCAAATATGCGGAGGGAGTCTCTGGATTACATCTTCAAACTAAGGGAAACCATGGTATCCGTGACAGAGGGGGAGAAGCGTTCATCCATGTATCCATGTATCCATGTATGTAAGAGAGTCTAGCTAGCTACATTTTGAGATATTATGTTTCAAATTTGGTCAGAAAGTTGTATCATTGCAAGTTAAAGTGTACTGTTAGCTAGCTAGCTGACTCTAGCTGTATTGGTCGCTAGCTAATGCTACGTGTATGGTCTGTGTAGTAATATTATTTGTATCTCAGAAATCCATATGCATTGCTAGTTATAGCCTGTTGTGAGCTAGCTATCTAACATTTAACCTAACTGGCTAGCTTTACCAACCTGCAGATTCATGCATGGTAGTAATGTTATGAGTTGGGATTATAGTTCATTGTTTAGCTGGCTAGCTAGCTATGTTTAAACAAAATAATCCACAATGCAAGTAACCATTTCACTGCACCGTTTACACCTTCTGTATCCTGTGCATGTGACAAATAAACTAAGATTTGATTTGAATAGTGTGTTACCAGAGACGGTAATGTGAATAACAACATGACATGCACCAAAGACAAATTAGGATGTACAGTAAAGTTAGGGAAACTAGAGAGTGTCCAAGTTCTAAAAATCTCTGGTAGAATGCTTTTATATCATCACACTCACAACCATAAGCTATTTTATGCAATTAGCTTGCCATTAACTTGTAAATATTGATCTTGTTGTGAATTTAATTTCCTAGTTAAGACAATGTCATCTGTGATATGTTCATTATTTGAACTGGCTAGCGAAATCACAGCCATTCTTTTTTTTGCTTATACGTTTTCACAATAAGAACAGCAAGTTTGATGTCGGACGACAATAGAATGTTCATGATGTCACTGTGACAACTGTCTACGGGCATGTCGATAGACGTAGTATAAACCAGCCTTTAGTCTTGAAATCTTTGGTTGTTCAGTACACTACTATACTCACTCTGTTTAGCACATGGCCTCACATGTGAATCCTTAAAAAGATGGGTGGGGCTAAGGCTTAAGAGGGTGTGAACGATGCTGAATGGGTGTAGACAAAGAAGAGCTCTCCAGTAGGTGTACCAAAAATTCAAGGGCCATTTTCTCAAAAGTAGGGTTACAAGTTTATCAACTTTCAAAGCAGAATTACTTTCCCAGTGTCCACGACTAATTATCTTGCCTACCCCTTTTGGATTGTCTAATAAATATCAAGACTCAAACCATCTGCCTCCCGTGTCTGCATCTGGGTCTCGCCTTGTGCCCTTATAACATCAGAACTGCATGTGGCTCAATAGGCTCAATCAGGGTTTCAGTGGCGGCGTTAGCAGCAGTACTGAACACTGGGACAGCGATAAAGGGACTGACAGCATGATATCCGTTCTCATCCCCATCCACTGGCACATGTCACTTAAGTCAGTCAGAACAGATAGATAGGACATGCACAACTGCACTGGGAAAATAATTCAGAGCGCTTGTACTAAGTCTTAAAGGGCGGATATTTAAGGAATTGTAAAACTGTGCAGTTATTAACTGATATATCTTTACATAGTGATTCCTATGTTGAATGTAAAGATATTTTGCTGGTCTGTAATGAGGAGCAACCAGACGCCACACTTGACGCATTTATGAAATCTCTTTTTCCAGTTACTAATAAGCATGCACCAATTAAGAAAATTACTATAAAACTGCTGAATCCCTGTGGATTGATGAGGAATTTACACATTTTATGGTTGAGAGGGAAGAGGCAAAAGGAATGGCAAATATGTCTGGCTGCACAGCCGATTGGCAAACGTACAGTAAATTAAGAAATCATGTAACTCAACGAAAACTGTACTATGAAACAATGATGGATGATAATAAAAATCCTTTGAGCACCCTAAATTATATTTTGGGCAGAAAGGTAAACTCGGCTCCATCTTTAATTTAATCAGATAGCTCATCACACAACATGAATCAACTGTTCATTACCAAGATGAGCAAATATAGGCATAACATGCCAGCAACAAACGTAGACCCCACACATCCAAGTATAACTGCCCAAATTCTGAAAGACAACCATTGTAATTTTTTATTGTGTAAAGTGAGTGTGGAAGAGGTGAATTGTTGTCTATCAATAATGACAAAACACCTGGTACCGACAACTTGGCAAATATAGTCTGCTAGCATGTTCCATCTCTTCAATCTAGGCCTACAGGAAAGTGTGTGCCCTCAGGCCTGGAGGGAAGCAAAGGTAATTATGAATAGTAAAGCATTCATAATAGTAAAGCTCCTCAAGAATAGTAAAGCACCCATTACTGGTTCAAACAGTGGACCAATCAGCCTGCTACAGAACCATAGTAAACTTTTGTAAAAAAAAATGTTTAAAAAAAAATGTGTTTGACCAGATAAAATACTATTTCACAGTAAACAAATTAACAACTGACTTTTAGCATGCGTATAGGGAAGGGCACTCAATATGTTTTATCACACCTGGGCTACTGTCAGGTTATAATGATCAAGTTCCACAAAGAAGGACAACATTTCAGTTGGCCCTTAAAACATGTACACTACTGTTCAAAAGTTTGGGGTCACTTATAAATGTCCTTGTTTTTGAAAGAAAAGCAAAGTTTTTTGTCCATTAAAATAACATCAAACTGATCAGAAATAGAGTGTAGACGTTAATGTTGTAAATGACTATTGTAGCTGAAACTGATTATTTTTTACGGAATATCTACATAGGCGTACAGAGGCCCACTATCAGCAACCATCACTCCGGTGTTCCCACGGCACGTTATGTTAGCTAATCCAAGTTTGTTATTTTAAAAGGAAGACCCTTTTGAAATGATGTTAGCACAGCTGAAAACTGTTGTTCTAATTAAAGAAGCAATAAAACTGGCCTTTAGACAACAGTACCATTTAAACCAAATTAACACGTCAAAAGCAATACGAAAAATAAATGAAAATAGAAAGAAATGGAAAAACCAGTAACAAGGTGTAATGCAATAGTGAAAATGCAGGTTTCTTTTGCGTCTTATAGCCTATGCATGAAGTTGTCAATAAAAAAATTTGACAATCCTCATCAATCTGAAATTTTGTATACTAGACTAAAAGTATGTGGACACCGCTTCTAATCAGTGGATTCGGCCATTTCAGCCACACCCGTGGCTGACAGGTGTATAACATCGAGCACACAGCCATGCGATCTCCATAGACAAACATTGGCAGTAGAATGGCCTTACTGAAGAGCTCAGTGACTTTCAAGGTGACACTGTCCTAGGATGCCACCTTTCCAACAAGTCAGTTCATCACATTTCTGCC
Organism: Oncorhynchus mykiss; assembly: GCF_057628025.1. Lineage (NCBI taxonomy): Eukaryota > Metazoa > Chordata > Actinopteri > Salmoniformes > Salmonidae > Oncorhynchus > Oncorhynchus mykiss. The sequence continues at coordinate 59,294,723 of NC_143030.1, forward strand.
CTGCTTGAGCTGCTCCGGGCAACTGTAAGTGCTGTTATTGTGAAATGGAAACATCTAGGAGCAACAACGGCTCAATCGCAAAGTGGTAGGTCACACAAGCTCACAGAACGAGACCGCAGAGTGCTGAAGCACAGTAACTGTTGGTTGGGAGCTTCACGAAATTGGTTTCCATGGCCAAGCAACCACACACAATCCTAAACTCTCCTTGGGCAATGCCAAGCAAGAGCTGGAGTGGTTTAAAGCTCGCCACCATTGAACTCTGGAGCAGTGAAAATGTGTCCTCTGGAGTGATAAATCACGCTTCACCATCTGCCTGACGAATCTGGGTTTGGCGGATGCCAGGAGAACTCTACCTACCCCAATGCATAGTGCCAACTGTAAAGTTTCCCGACCTCACTAACGCTCTTGTGGCTGAATGGAAGTCCCCCCAGCAATGTTCCAATACCTAGTGGAAAGCCTTCCCAGAAGAGTGGAGGCTGTTATATCAGCAAAGGGGGGACCAACTCCATATTAATGCTCATGATTTTGTAAAGAGATGTTCGACGAGCAGGTGTCCACATACTTTTGGTCATGTAGCGTTGGTGAATCAAGTATAACACGCAGTCTCTATCGGTTTTAATCATGTTAAATCATGTTCTATTAGCCAGAGCTGACTTTATGTTAAATTAAGTCAGTGTCGGTCCTCATACTCATGTTCACAAAATTGATGTTTGAGGTTTATATGATACTTGGTTTATTCTCGGTTTGAAGGACTCCAGTGCTAGCATATCTGCACACATGGTACAACTTGATAAGACAGGACACCAGGGCATGCTCTTTGTGTAAAAGATAGTGTGGACCCACAGCTCCATTCTTTGTAATGTGTTTCTAAAGAGTTTACTTTGCTACAGGTAGCTGCGTATGCATCACAGCCACAGCTGAATCACTTGCCCATCGATTGAGCCAAGCCAACAGAGTCACTTCTGAACTATTTATGAAGTAGGCACTGGTCCTCAGGCCAAAGATCTCACAACATAGGTTCTGCCTGAAATGTGGATCCATATTGGGTGTAAATCACTAGCGATTTCAAAAGGTATACCGGACAATTTATGAGCTGTGATTGTCAGTGAAGCTGCCTGCCGCCATGTAATACAGCAATCACCTCTTTCAATCACTGACAATCACCTCTTTCTGACTCTGTCAGATACCAAATCACGGGTGATTATACTCGTCTCCAGTACAAAGCGGGATATTGCAGGGGGGTGGGGGATTCTAAACTACCCAAAACCTTCCGCTGACTCGGCCCCACACTGTCAAGCGTCATTACTGTACATGCTTTCAAAAACACAGTTTTAAGCAACATTTCAACTTGAGGATGAGTCCCAAAACTGCATGTTGACAGGGAGAGCCTCCATGAGAATGCCACTGAAGACAAATCACTACCTACATCACAAAAGATGAAGTGAGAAATGCTGTCGCTAAACCATCATGCTGCAAAATATAGTGGAACATACATTACATGACCAAAAGTATGTGGACACCTTCTCATCGGAAATCACATGACAAAATCATGGGCATTAATGTGGAGTTGGTCCCTCCTTTTCTGCTATAACAGCCTCCATTCTTCTGGGAAGGTTTTCCACTAAATGTTGGAACATTCCTACCATACAGCTAGTTACAAGAGCGTTAGTGAGGTTGGGCACTGATGTTGAGCGATAAGCCCTGGCTCCCCGTGGGTGTGCCAATTCATCCAAAGGTGTTCAATGGGGTTGAGGTCAGGACTCTGAAGGCCAGTCAAGTTATTCCACACCGATCTCGACAAACCATTTCTATATGAACTTAGTTTTGTGCACGGGGGCATTGTCATGCTGAAACAGGAAAGAGACTTCCCCAAATTGTTGCCACAAAGTTGGAATCCCAGAATCATCTTGAATGTCATTGTATGCTGTAGCATTAAGATTTCCCTTCACTGGAACTAAGGGGCCATACCATGAAAAACAGCCCCAGACCATTATTCCGCCTCCAACAAACTTTACAGTTGGCACTATGCATTTGGGCAGGTAGCATTCTCCTGGCATCCGCCAAACCCAGATTAGTCTGTCGTAATGCCAGTTGGTGAAGTGTGATTCATCACTCCAGAAAACGCATTTCCACTGCTCCAGAGTTAAAGGGTGGCGAACTTTACATAACTCCAGCATTGCGCATGGCGATCTTAGGCTTGTGTGCGGCAGCTCGGCAATGGAACCCATTTCATTTTTTTTTTTTTTTTTATATAACCTTTATTTAACCAGGTAGGCTAGTTGAGAACAAGTTCTCATTTACAACTGTGACCTGGCCAAGATAAAGCAAAGCGGTGCGACACAACAACACAGAGTTACACATGGAATAAACAAACATACAGTCAATAATAAAATAGAAAAAGTATATATACAGTGTGTGCAAATGAGGTAGGATAAGGAAGGTAATAAATAGGCCATAGTGGTGAAATAATTACAATATAGCAGTTAAACACTGGAGTGATAGATGTGCAGAGGATTAGTGTGCAAGTAGAGATACTGGGGTGCAAAGGAGCAAAATAAATCAAATAAATAGTAGCATGGGGATGAGGTAGTTGGATGGGCTATTTACAGATGGGCTACATACAGGTAGGTGCAGTGATCTGTGAGCTACTACGACAGCTGGTGCTTAAAGCTAGTGAGGGAGATATGAGTTTCCAGCTACAGTGATTTTTGAAATTCGTTCCAGCAGCAGAGAACTGGAAGGAAAGGCGGCCAAAAGAGGAATTGGCTTTGGGGGTGACCGGTGAAATATACCTGCTGGAGCACGTGCTACGGGTGGGTGATGCTATGGTGACGAGTGAGCTGAGATAAGGCGGGGCTTTAGCTAGCAAAAACTTATAGATGACCTGGAGCCAGTGGCTTTGGCGACAAATATGAAGCTAGGGCCAGCCAACGAGAGCATACAGGTCGCAGTGGTGGGTAGTATATAGGGTTTTGGTGACAAAACGGATGGCACTGTGATAGACTGCATCCAAATTGCTGAGGTGAGTGTTGGAGGCTATTTTGAAAATGACATCGCTGAAGTCCTATCCTTCCTGTTTGGCCCTGTCCGGGGGTGTCATCGGATGGGGCCACAGTGTCTCCTGACCCCTCCTGGCTCAGCCTCCAGTATTAATGCTGCAGTAGTGTCGGGGGGCTAGGGTCAGTTTGTTATATCTGGAGTACTTCTCCTGTCCTATCCTGTGTCCTGTGTGAATTTAAGTGTGCTCTCTCTGATTCTCTCTTTCTCTCTTTCTTTCTCTCTCTCGGAAGACCTGAGCCCTAGGACCATGCCTCAGGACTACCTGACATGATGACTCCTCCCCAGTCCACCTGGCCGTGCTGCTGCTCCAGTTTTAACTGTTCTGCCTGTGATTATTATTATTTGACCATGCTGGTCATTTATGAACATTTTAACATCTTGGCCATGTTCTGTTATAATCTCCACCCGGCACAGCCAGAAGAGGACAGGCCACCCCACATAGCCTGGTTCCTCTCTAGGTTTCTTCCTAGGTTTTGGCCTTTCTAGGGAGTTTTTCCTAGCCACCGTGCTTCTACACCTGCATTGCTTGCTGTTTGGGGTTTTAGGCTGGGTTTCTGTACAGCACTTTGAGATATCAGCTGATGTACGAAGGGCTATATAAATACATTTTATTTGATTTGAAGTCGAGGATCGGTAGGAAAGTCAGTTTTACGAGGGTATGTTTGGCAGCATGAGTGAAGGATGCTTTGTTGCAAAATAGGAAGCCAATTCTAGATTTAATTTTGGATTGGAGATGCTTAATGTGAGCCTGGAAGGAGACTTTAGAGTCTGTTTAGACACCTATAATATGTGGACAACTACAAATACCAAAGTCAGAACCATCCAGAGTAGTGATGCTGGACAGGCGGGCAGGTGTGGGCAGCTATCGGTTGAAGAGCATTTAGTTTTACTTGCATTCAAGAGCATTTGGAGGCCACAGAAGGAGAGTTGTATGTCATTGAAGCTCGTCTGGAGATTAGTTAACACCGTATCCAAAGAAGGGCCAGAAGTATACAGAATGGTGTCGTCTGCGTAAAGGTGGATCAGAGAATCACCAGCAGCAAGAGCGACATCATTGATGTATACAGAGAAGAGAGTCGGCCAAGGATTGAACCCTGTGGCACCACCATTGAGACTGCCAGAGGTCCGGACAACAGGCCCTCCAATTTGACACACTGAACTCGGTCTGAAAAGTAGTTGGTGAACCAGGCGAGGCAGTCATTTGAGAAACCAAGGCTGTTGAGTCTGCCGATAAGAAGTCGTAAGCCTTGGCCAAGTCGATGACTACAGCTGCACAGTATTGTCTCTTATCGATGGCGGTTATGATATCGTTTAGGACCTTGAGCGTAGCTGAGGTTCACCCATGACCAGCTCGGAAACCAGATTGCATAGCGGAGAAGGTACGGTGGGATTCGAAATGGTCGGTCATCTGTTTAACTTGGCCTTCGAAGACCTTAGAAAGGCAGGGCAGGATAGATATAGGTCTGTAGCAGTTTGGGTCTAGAGTGTCTTCCCCTTTGAAGAGGAGGATGATCGCGGCAGCTTTCCAGTCTTTGGGGATCTCAGACAATAGGAAAGAGAGGTTGAACAGGCTAGTAATAGGGGTTGAAACAATTTCGGCGGATCATTTTAGAAGGAGAGGGTCCAAATTGTCTAGCCTGGCTGATTTGTAGGGTTCCAGATTTTGCAGCTCTTTCAGAACATCAGCTATCTGGATTTGGGTGAAGGAGAAATGGGGGAGGCTTGGGCAAATTGCTGTGGGGGGTGCAGGGCTGTGGGTAGGGGTAGCCAGGTGGAAGGCATGGCCAGCCGTAGAAAAATGCTTATTGAAATTCTTAATTATCACGGATTTATCGGTGGTGACAGTGTTTCCTAGCCTCAGTGCAGTGGGCAGCTGGGAGGAGGTGCTCTTATTCTCCGTTCACTTTTCAGTGTCCCAAAACTTTTTGGAGTTTGTGCTACAGGATGAAAATTTCTGTTTGAAAAAAATAGCCTTTGCTTTCCTAACTGCCTGTGTATATTGGTTCCTAACGTCCCTGAAAAGTTGCATATCGCGGCGGTGGATGTTTTTGTGCTGGTCAAGGGCAGTCAGGTCTGGAGTGAATCAAGGGCTATATCTGTTCCTGGTTCAACATTTCTTGAATGGGGCATGCTTATTTAAGATGGTGAGGAAAGCACTTTTAAAGAATAACCAGGCTTCCTTCCACGATACCGTCTATTAGAAAGTCCTGCTCGCTGAAATGTTTGAGGGAGCATTTGACAGTGATGAGGGGTGATTGTCAGGCAATGAGGCAATGATCGCTGAGATCCTGGTGGTCCAGTAAAAGGGTCCAGGCCAATTGGCAAAATAGATATAGTGGCCAGAAGAATTTGTCCTATGGGCCTCTTGAGCTAACAGTCCAATATACTCTAGACAGCTAGCGGGCCACGGCTAGCAGGCTATCAGATGGGCAATCAGGGGACGTTGCGACGGAGGAGCCCGTTTAAAAACCCCTCGGGGAGAATACTTCGGTATTCCAGTCGTGAATCGATGGGGCTCCGTGTCGGCAGTAAAAGGGGTCCAGGCCTATTGTCAAAATAGGTATTGTAGCACAAGGAGTGGCTGATGGACCTCTTTGGTTAGCCTGGAGATGGGCCTAGCAAATGCTAGCTCCAGGCTAATTGGTTCTTGCTTCGGGACAGAGACGTTAGCCAGGAGTGGCCACTCGGAATAGCAGCTAGCTAGCTGCGATGATCCAGGTGGAAATGTTCAAGGCTTGCGGCAGGAATCCGGAGATATGGAGCAAAATGAGTCCGATTTGCTCTGGTATGAGTCGTATATGCAAAGAAAAAATATATAAAAAGATATATACACGGGACATGACAAGACGAGGACAAAGACTTCTGACTGCTACACCATCTTGGAATGTAGGTGAAGCTCACGATGAACAGTTCTTGTGCTGACATTGCTTCCAGTGGCAGTGGCAGTTTGGAACTCGGTAGTGAGTGTTGCAACCGAGGACAGATAATTTTTACACGCTACGCACTTCAGCACTCGGTCGTCCTGTTCTGTGAGCTTGTGTGGCCTACCACTTCATGGCTGAGCCGTTGTTGCTCCTGGACGTTTCCATTTCACAATAACAGCACTTACAGTTGACCGGGGAAGCACTAGCAGAGCAGACATTTGATGAACTGACTTGTTGGGAAAGTGGCATCCCATGACGGTGCCATGTTGAAAGTCACTGAGCTCTTCAGTAAGGCCATTCTACTGCCAATGTTTGTCTATGGAGATTGCATGGCGGTGTGCTCGATTTTATATACCTGTCAACGGGTGTGGCTAAAATAGCCGAATCCACACATTTTAAGGGGTGTCCAAATACTTTGTGTGTATATATAGTGTATGTCAAATAATTACATTTTAAGCGTGACTTTCGATTAACGCCCAAATGAGAGCAGCTGATTGTCTTTAATGTTTACATTCCCAGCACCTCTGATTTGTTTCTCAATTAGGAGACGGTGCCACATAGGAGAGCTAAGTGAGTTGAAGGATTACCTCCAGATTGCACCCTGAGATTCTTTCAAATGCCTTTACGGCGATGTTGTTTTTAAGTTAAATATTTAAATGACATTATAATTTCAATTACTGATGATTAAATTACATTACAAAAGCCTTTCAAGTTTGCTTGAACTAAGGTAAGCTAACACATTACTGGGTGAACTAAGGCACTGAGGCACTTTATTGTTTGTCGGTTTAATGTTTTGTGAGTTGGTTTGCAGAAATCGTCAAAATGTGTTGGCCTGCCAAGTTCCAACATCATACACATTTTCTATGGAAACCAATTGAGGCTAGGGGCCTTACATTTTATGCAAGTTTCAAAAGAGTTAGATGGAAAATGAAAGTGACAGAGAACGGGACATACAGTAGTTGGACAAAGGGCCGCCTTGTATAAATGACATCAATGTTAACTCTAAGAGGGAAACACAGCCTGCGGTTTCCACTGTAGTCCCACCTGTAGGGGAGGGCGTAACCCCGGGGATGTTCTCCTCCCCAGACACCATGTTCTGGGGGAGGAGGTGCATGGCAGGGGCCAGAGCAGGGTGAAGCTTCAAACTGCACACCAAATTAGTTTCATTGATTGCCGGCAACAGCTTGCTCTCCGCACAACATAACACACAACACAGTGTTTCAATTAATAATTTTATCACAAACGCTTTCATATTACAGGCAATGTCACAGGAGGAACTAATGTTCCGCCACTCTAGAGATGAATATATGATTCCTATCATCTTTATGGGGGACATAGAGTATTGCCTGTCACTACTCACAAACAACTGTCACCCGTCCTGCAGGTGTTAAATAGGTTGCCGTTCCAGCCAGGAACAAGGAGCACGACACTTCGAAAAAGCGACACCGACACTTCCATTTCTCAATATTCTATTTGGTTGCTGAGGTGCATGCTCCATTACGTTGGGGGGCTGTTTGCAGGAGAACCTGGGCGTGCGAAATGACAGTTCGTTGCCATGGACAAGGGCTCCCTCATCCCCGGAGTGGAGGAGAGAGGAGCGCAGAGCGGCAGACGAGGAAACGGCTCTGAGGTGTGATGGATGGGTTGACACGTGTATCCTTCAAACCCACCTTCCAATGAAAAACACGGCCCCATGACGCTTTTCATCAACACGCAGTCTAAGGTGTTGAGCAACAACCTGAGAAAGGCAGCACAGTGAATTTGATGTGTTCAGTAGTACATCCCAGGCTTGTGCCGTGGCGTGCATGGTGATTGCTCACTCTGACAGCTCTGATAATTACATCTTCAACGGAGACAGTGACGATCATTGATAGAAGCTCCATTCACTCCCAGTGACCGCCTCTTTATCAGGTTGACAGTGAAGATGTATTTGGGGAGTGTCTTCCAGTATTACATTTGGAGAAGTTGAGAGGGTTAACTGATGGTTGGTTTTTATTCAGCTCAATAATCAAATGGGGGAGGGGTGACCTCCATGGCTTAGTACATTTAAATGATCACCATGTCACGTCACTCCCCTGAGTGGTATGTTCGATTAGGGCTCAATCAAACCTGGTATTCAGTTGTTTCTGCTGTGTCGTTGTTGTGCATTGTGCATGTACGTTCCCTTGAAGCCGCAGCTAAACTTGCGGTGCACCCCTTTCAGAGCACAGCACTGCTTTCTTGGTAGTAGTGGTTGTAGTAGCTGTAGTAGTTTAAAAAATGTGGAGGGGTAAAAATGTAACATTCAAAGCAACTAGCTAGCTGAACACAGATGTGCGCCTAGGTGGTGAGATCTGGGTAATTTTTTCATAATTAATTTTATATTTTTCATAATGCATCACGCTTGCCTCTCTGATGCATCACACGGATTAGGGAAACCAGAAATTCTTCAAGCAGACATCTTGGTACCTTAGTGTCAGGTGTGCAAACTTGGCAGGAGATGAAGCGGAGGTACAAATTTAAAGGTAGCTCAGCAGCATCAGAGGGCTGGTGGATTTCCAACGGTGACGGGGAAGAGACCGATAGAGATGAATACCAAATGGACTGCATGTGAAAAGAGGGGTTTTATGGGGCATTGATTCAGGCTATTCAAAATGAAAAATTAAATAGCAGATTCCAGTAGAGTAGCAGTAACGTCTCAACTAAATACTTTCAGTACAGTGGTCATTAAAGCTAGATAAATATTTTAAATTTCAGACCTTTAAATGGCACATTGAACTCTGAATCAATTGAGTTTCCTTAAAGATGATAACAAGCTAAAACACACGGCAGTTTTAACTTGAAAGTGGATTTCAACACAGTAATGTGAACACAATGTAGTCTCACAGCACCAAGAAGCACTGTGCCATCTGGTTGTTTCCCCATCTCTCAGAGTGTGCCCAAGAGCAGCCCATTTTTCCCTCTCTTCCTCCCTCCTCCTCACACTCTGGTACCCTCATGGTCAGTCCGGAAGTTGAGGTTAGGTTAGCCTAGAAGTAACCCCATCTCCCCCTCTCTTTCCTTATCTCTCTGTCTCCCTCCATGATCCCCCCCACCCCCAGAGGTCAGTCAAGGAGAGGAGCTTCAGCAGGCTCCAAAATGACCAAATATCATCCCTCCCCACCCCCCTTGTCCCATCTCTTGTTTCCCCCAGGTGGCTCCAGCAAAGGGGCTTAGGTGGCAGTACGCAGTGGCGGCTGGCCGGGACTGGGCAGGAGAACATAGACAGAAGAGGCTGGCAAGCCGGGCAGCACAGAGGCTCCCTTTCCTTCCTCCTGGCACCAAGTAACCCCCACTCACCGGCACTCTCCCTGGCATGCTGGGCACACACCCGTGCATGCACGCAGACGCACACACACGATTTGATAGAATGACTGGAGAGGCCCCAGGTGTAGAGCGTGTACTCCTGACCCCTGTCTCTCTGTCTCTATGGGGTGAGAAGATGATTAGAGAGGAGTGAGGCTAGAGTGAGGAGTACACACTAGAGGAGGAGGGAGAGGTATACTGAGGTCATTGGACTCAAAATCCTTGCTCCGTGAAAAATAAATACCACATATTATGCCACAAGAAACAAATGTTGCTGCAAATTCTCTTTTGAGCACTTCTTTTTCAACATGTCCTTGTTGAAGTAAACAATACTTTGCTTTAATTGTGCTCTTCCAATGAACAGCAGATGAAGCTCTGCCTCAAGAGAACAGGACAAAACACATTTTTTTGGCCTTCGGCTCAAGAAAAAAGTCTCCATTGTTAAAATTAATAGGGCAGTGGAATTCAACTCTTACCCTACGAGGTCTGAAGCCTGCTCGTTTGCTGTTCTAGCTGATAATGAATTGTACCCATCTGGTAGGTCCCAGGTCAAAATCCCTCCCTGATTAGAGGGGAAGAATGAAAAAAAGCAGTGGAACTGGCTTTGAGGTCCAAAGTTAAGTTCAGCAAGCCATGAGACTACCATCTCAGATTGTTCTGAAATCATTTCTGTATTTAGAAAGCGATAAGTTAAGCGTTCCGGAAACTCTGAGAACTTAAGCTAATTGATTACACCCTATCCCTTTAAAAATGAATCACTTAATAGCAGGAACAGCACAATCTAGTGGTCAGACCTGGTAATATCAGGATGTAGGATGGGACATGTATCCAACATCTTCTCTGAATGGGAGGAAGAAACTAAGAATATATTACATAGGATGAAGAAACAATACTCAGAGCCACAGCTCCATACTAATTGTCAAACAGAACAGATACAATATACTTGTTGTTGGGGTGGGATTGGCATGGAGTGTAGGGGGTCTGTGGATTACTTTTGACCACTTCTTTGGATTCCTCATGTCTTATTCAGTGTTAGAAAACGTTTAGTCCTAATCAGATGTTAGGTACTATAAATTAAAATGGCCAAATTGGGTGCAATCAGTTAGCTTAATTTCTCAGAGAGAAATTATATTTCAACAAAATAATGTTGCAGGAATGCTAATGTTAACTGCTTCTAACAACATAACCGATTTCAGAACCATCTGAGAGGGTGGGTGTTGAAATCCTCTTTCTTGTGCTTTTTAAGGTGGAACGACACTAAGGTTTGCTTTGTTTGGTCTTGTTATCCCAGACAGCAAGGTAAACAGCGGTCTTAATTCACAGCACACAGAATGTGTGTGTGTTGTCACTGTGTGTGTGCGGACATTTATTTATTTTTATTTTTTTTTTACCTTTATTTAACTAGGCAAGTCAGTTAAGAACAAATTCTTATTTGTTATAGTCCAACGCTCTAACCACTAGGCTACCCTGCCGCCACATTGACGGTAAGAAGAGAGCCGCTTAAACATGGAAGTACTAGTCGTTGACATGAAAACAAAAAAAGGCATCCTACAGACACTCTTTTAATAATTAAATGTACATAGGAGTCCATTTGAGAGAGGCCTTTCCAATATTCATGTTACAAAATAGCCAACATGGCTACTTGGACTATTATGTTGTAATTCAAACATTAGCAATTCTACTGCGCAACTCTTTGCATACATACAGTTGAAGTCGGAAGTTTACATACTGTACACCTTAGCCAAACACCTTAGCCAAATACATTTAAAATCAGATTCACAACTCCTGACATTTAATCCTAGTAAAAATTCCCTGTCTTAGGTCAGTTAGGATAACCGCTTTATTTTAAGAATGTGAAATGTCAGAATAATAGTAGAGAGAATTATTTATTTAAGCTTTTATTTCTTTCATCACATTCCCAGTGGGTCAGAATTTTACATACACTCAATTAGTATTTGGTAGCATTGCCTTTAAATTGTTTAACTTGGGTCAAACATTTCGGGTAGCCTTCCACAAGCTTCCCGCAATAAGTTGGGTGAATTTTGGCCCATTCCTCCTGACAAAGTTGGTGTAACTGAGTCAGGTTTGTAGGCCTCCTTGCTCGTACACACTTTTTCAGTTCTGCCCACAAATGTTCTATAGGTATGAGGTCAGGGCTTTGTGATGGCCACTCCATGCCAAGACTTTGTTTTCCTGAAGCCATTTTACCACAACTTCGGAAGTATGCTTGGGGTCATTGTCCATTTGGAAGACCAATTTGCCACCAAGCTTTAACTTCCTGACTGATGTCTTCAGTTGCTTCAATATATCCAAATAATTATCCTCCCTCATGATGCCATCTATTTTGTGACGTGCACCAGTCCCTCCTGCAGCAAAGCACCCCCACAACATGATGCTGCCACCCCCGTCCTTCACGGTTGGGATGGTGTTCTTCGGCTTGCAAGCCTCCCCCTTTTTCCTCCAAGCATAACGATGGTCATTATGGCCAAACAGTTGTATTTTTGTTTCATCAGACCAGAGGACATTTCTACAAAAAGTATGATCTTTGTCCCCATGTGCAGTTGCAAAGAGTAGTCTGGCATTATGGCGGTTTTGGAGCAGTGGCTTCTTCCTTGCTGAGTGGTCTTTCAGGTTATGTCAATATAGGACTCATTTTACTGTGGATATAGATACTTTTGTACCTGTTTCCTATAGCATCTTCACAAGGTCCTTTGCTGTTGTTCTGGGATTGATTTGCACTTTTCGCACCAAAGTACGTTCTTCTCTAGGAGACAGAATGCGTCTCCTTCCTGAGTACTATGACGGCTGCGTGGTCCCATGGTGTTTATACTTGCGTACTATTGTTTGTACAGATGAACGTGGTACCTTCAGGCATTTGGAAATTGCTCCCAAGGATGAACCAGACTTGTGGAGGTCTTGGCTGATTTATTTAGATTTTCCCATGATGTCAAGCAAAGAGGCACTGAGTTTGAAGGTAGGCCTTGAAATACATCCACAGGTACACCTCCAATTGACTCAAATTATGTCAATTAGCCTGTCAGAAGCTTCTAAAGCCATGACATAATTTTCTGGATTTTTTTCAAGCTGTTTAAAGGGACAGTCAACTTACTGTATGTAAACTTCTGACCCACTGGAAATGTGATACAGTAAATTATAAGTGAAATAATCTGTCTGTAAACAATTGTCGGAGAAATTACTTGTGTCATACTCAAAGTAGATGTCCTAACCGACTTGCCAAAACTATAGTTTGTTGACAAGAAATTTGTGGAGTGGTAGAAAAACGAGTTTAAATGACTCCAACCTAAGTGTATGTAAACTTTCGACTTCAACTGTAGGTTTTATTCCGTCACTGTAAAGAAATTTAAAATGCTGGCCTTCTTTCATATTGAAAATAATTACATTCCTAAAGGGCCTGAAATGAGCTCTATACCATCAGCCAAACTTTGCTACAAAAAAGTGAGTGGTGTTTGGACCAAATAGCCTAGTGAATGTGTTTGGACCAAATAGCCTATTTCATGCCACAGGCTGCTGTAAGTATATTGTATAATGTGGAAGATCAGCATCTTCTTTTTGATATGGTCTACTCCACCCAGTGGAATGACATTTTAACACTATTACATACCTCAAATCTGAATGTGGTAGGCCTATTCTAACATGGTTCCTATGTCATTTGGTTACAACACGCACTAAAGTAGTGTTCACTCTATTCAAATTGGCTGAGATGGTTGTGGCACACTAGACTTACTAAATATGATACATGTAATCAGACAGTGGCACCGCCTCTCCCAATTAAAATATCCCTGGGATTTAGCATGCTTTGTCATTGGCACTCGGGTGTTGATACTGTATCTCTTTATTAAACACTCAAAACAAAACGCGTCGTAATTAGATTCAACACAAGGGCGGCCCACTCCACTTGGATTAGTGTGTGTCTACAAGGGTTCCTTAGAGACTCAATGTTGACATCTGCCAGTTGAATTGAATTTCAAAGCGGATTGCAGCGTTTATGAGGCGGTCGTAAGATCTAGCCTAGTTGTTCGCCTGTCTGTGTATCTAAGTTAGTATGTGTCTCAAATGGCACCCTACTGCCTTCATAGTGCACTATAGAGCCCATCAAATGTAGTGCACTATGAAGGGAATAGGGTGCCATTTGGGTTCAGCCTTAATGGTTGTTAAAGCTGAATATTGACAGTGGTGTACTGGTGTAAGAGGGCATATAAAAGACACTTACGCTTGCTAGGATCCCTCGGCAGTAGATGGAGCAGGGTCCTGGGTGTTTCGTGGGACAAACTTAGCCTAGGAACAAAGGAAACGACGGTGAGAATCAATCAAGACAAGTTGTTTAGGGAGTGACTCATAATAGACACAAATGCACATGAAACATTTGTGAAATACTGAATTAGAATTACTAATAATTTCAAATTTTCGTAGAAAAGTTTGTGTCTACCTCTTTTCAATTGAGAGTTGTCAGCTTTATCTGTGTTCTGTGGACATTTGGTGACTATGACTGTCTCATATTAAAAGGTGCTTTTCTTGCTGTAAGTTTAAGGTAGGTGCAGGAGGCAAGAGCATTTCAAATCATTTGAACTTGGAGCCCCCAAAGACTCTTGCCATGTGCCACTGTTATAAATGGAACTCTTCAGAGCCTCTATGCTCCTCCTCTTCCACGGGAAAAACAATGGCTGGCCCAATGCAGTTTTTGCAAATGTAATGTGAAACACCCTACTAGGCTAATAGAGGTACACGTTCACAATAATAATAGGTTTTAAAGTATTACACATGTTCGTTTTAAGTGTTACACAACATTCAATAGACCTATTTCCTAAAAGGGAAAGTACACCGGGTTTTTTCTATTCCAAAACAGTTACATTATTCCTTCCCTCAATGAGTTGGGGTCTTGATTCAGTATCAATTCATGAAGCAAAGATTTTTCTATTGTTGAATTGAAATTTCAATTTATCCTCCTTTCTGTGCTAAATTGATTGTGAATTGATCTCAACCCCTAGATGTATTCCACATTTTGTTGTGTTAAAAAATCTCACCCATCTACACACAATACTAAGGATGAGTATTAGGGCCAAGTGGTACTTGGATAAAAAAAAAAACTGCAGGATGGTACTTTAAAAAAAGTGGCAATATTTCAAGAATAAATGGGCAATATTTTGAGAATAAGAGGCAGGATTTTGAGAATAAAGAGGCAATATTTTGAGAATAAGAGGCAGGATTTTGAGAATAAAGAGGCAATATTTTGAGAATAAACTAAAACCGTTGAGAATAAAGTCACAGTTAAATTTCAAGATTAAGGTAATTGGTTAATTGCATGTCTCCCTGGCTGCCTGTTGCTATACGAGCCACTGGTGAAACTATACTTAGTAACAAGGAAATCCTTGCTCTTATAGCACATAATAACCATATTATAATAATTATTAGGACCTGGAAGAGGTTGTGCCACATATTATTTTCAGAAGGAACTGTGCATTCAGTGCAGTGCATTCAGAAAGTATTCAGACCCCTCGACTTTTTCCACATTTAGTTACATTACAGCCTTATTCTAAAATGTATACAATTATTTCTTCCCCTCATCCAACTACACACAACACCCCAAAATGACAAATCAAAATGTAATTAAAATAAAAAACAGAAATGACATTTACATAAGTATTCAGACCATTTGCTTTAAGACTCGAAATTGAGCTCAGGTGCGCTTCCTGTTTCCATTGATCATCCTTGAGATGTTTCTACAACTTGATTGGAGTACACCTCTGGTAAATTCAATTGATTGGACATGATTTGGAAAGGAACACACCTGTCTATAGAAGGTCCCACAGTTGACAGTGCATGTCAGAGCAAAAACCAGGCCATGAGGTCGAAGGAATTGTCCGTAGAGCTCAGAGACAGGATTGTGTCGAGGCACAGATCTGGGGAACTGTACCAGCATTGAAGGTCCCCAATAACACAGCGGCCTCCATCATTCTTAAATGGAAGAAGTTTAGAACCACCAATACTCTTCCTAGAGCTGGCTGCCTGGCCAAACTGAGAAATTGGGGAGAAGGGCCTTGGTCAGGGAGGTGACCAAGAACCCGACTGTCACTCTGACAGAGCTCCAGAGTTCCTCTGTGGAGATAGGAGAACCTTCCAGAAGGACAACCATCTCTGCAGCCCTTATGGTAGAGTGGCCAGACGGAAGCCACTCCTGAGTAAAAGTCCCGACAGCTTGCTTGGAGTTTGCCAAAAGGCACCTAAAGGAATCTCAGACCATGAGAAACAAGATTCTCTGGTCTGATGAAACCAATATTGAACTCTCTGGCCTGAATGCAAGTAGTCACGTCTGAAGGAAACTTGGCCCCATTCCTACGGTGAAGCACGGTGGGTGGCAGCATCATGCTGTGGGGATGTTTTTCAGCGGCATAAACTGGGAGACTAGTCAGGATCGAGGGAAAGATTAACCGACTAGAGTGAAGGTTCACCTTCCAACAGGACAACGACCCTAAGCCCACAGCCAAAACAATGCAGGAGTGGCTTCAGGACAAGTCTCTGAATATCCTTGAGTGGCCCAGCCAGAGCCAGGACTTGAACCCGATTGAACATCTCTGGATAGGCCTGAAAATAGCTGTGCAGCGATGCTCCCCATTCTACCTGACAAAGCTTGAGAAGATCTGCAGAGAAGAATGGGAGAAACTGCCCAAATGCAGGTGTGCCAAGCTTGTAGTGTCATACCCAAGAAGACCTGAGGCGATAAGGCTGCCATAGGTGCTTCAACAAAGTACTGAGTAAAGGGTCGGAATACTTATGTAAATGTAGAATTTCAGTAACATTTTTATAAATGTGCAAACAATTCTAAAAACATGTTTTTGCTTTGTCATTATGGGGTATTGTGTGTAGATTGATGAGGGGGAAAAACGATTTAATCCATTTTAGAATAAGGCTGTAACGTATCAAAATATGGAAAAAGTCAAGGGGTTTCCGAATGCACTGTGGGTAGAGATAAGAGGGTTGTGTGTGTGGGGGGGCAGGGGGTAAAAACAAATGACCATCAAATCTAATGATCTAATACATTCGTTCCAACAGGCGTCACTGCGCATTCATGCTTATCAATCTAATGATCTAATTACTCGCACGCACACAGTTTCCCCCTAGTAATTTCAGGACTATAGACATACTCTCTTCTAAAGGCCATGGTGCGTTATGAGCACAAACCAAAAAACTTTCTTGTCACTGAATGAGAAGAGAACTGGGGTTGAGTCCCCGTCAGTCTGCCCTCCAAATTCGCTACAAGTTCTGCTGCATAGCCTAGGTGAACATCTCGCAAAAGACCTGTGCATAATGGCAACTTGTAATTAATTACCTTATCCTTAGTGCTTTAGTACGGGTAGTTTTTCCCCCATATAACAACTATCTTTCTAACAACTAGAAGCTCTGCTACCAGCTTTCAGTCTCACGTCAGACTTAGACGTTCATCCATGTTTCTCAAACATCACATTTTGAAGTTGTTCCAATCGATGGACGTCGAATACTGACTTGTATCAAGTGTGACCTGGCTGGGCAAGTAGGCTACTCAATAAAACAAATTATCTTGGGATCCTGGAGACTGGGGGCTATGCATGTGCATGTCCCATGTCAAGCTGCTCTCCAAATACACTACAACACCGCTATGTTGCAGCCCATTATACCTATAGCTGCCCACTAGATTGAAGTAACCTAACCTGTAAGCTAATCATACTAATCATACTAGTGGGCAAGCTAAAGTAAATTATAAGCCTATCCAACGGCTGCGGGAGGACTGAATAATGAAGCAGGGGTTTTACGCAAACATGTCTGTGGGAGGAGAGGCAACTCAAGGACAACTCCTGCACAGGCAAAGCAGCTCATCTGAGGAGCTGTTTGTATATATCCATGGATTGAATCTCACTTTCTTTAAATAATCTTTAATATAAATATACAGTAGGCCTATTAGATAAATGATAGGCTATATAGGCTATAAAGAAATAATCACTGATCTGACTTGACTTAGTTGGTAGCCTAGTGTAATATCTCCTTTCATTATCCATCTATCAGTGATGTCTTCAAGGATGGGAGGAATGAAGGATGCATAGGTTATCCTAAAACAGTCAGGGGCATCGTCTCTGTTATTGTGACGTCTGCTTCCAACTCACATTCTCAAACACGTAGATCCCCTCAACGCAGCTCATCTCTAGATCCCAATCACCTGAATTCTGATCACCTGTTCACGCACCTGCATGTCATTATCACACACTATTTAGTTCAGTTCTTTGCACCACATCGTTGTGAGGTATTGTTTGTTTTGTGACACACTTCTATTCGGAGATCTGTTTCCAATAATTTAATCCAACCATGTATGATCCTTTTGGCCTGCCTCACTAACGACGCCTTTTGCCTATTCCCTGCCTGTACTTTAGCCTATTGGATTTCCTGTTATCAACCTATTGCCTGATCTCCCGGACGACGTTACTAGCCTTTTCCCTGCCTGTACTATTTCCCTTTTGGACCCCCTGTGTGTGACCTTCTGCCTGCCCCTGGACCCAGCTACCTGCCTCCTCCTGTGGTCCTTTACAAATAAACACCTGCTGTGCCCTGCGCTTGAAACCAGCTCTCTGTCTCCCATCGTGTTCATTACAGCTATTTGTCTCAGCTATACTGCTAACTCAGGTTACCACTTGTTCACCTTATAGAGTCTAGTGGCTAGACCTGTTAGGTTATAGTAATGGACTGAAAATTGCTGTCTCAGATGGGACTTTAACCAAACTCCTGCCCCTGGCTTTACAATATCCATGACAGGGGTTTGGGTACAGCCCAAGAGGGGATTGAGGATAACATTGTAGCAAATTCGAAAGGCACCATGACTTGCCATGGTTTGTTCATTCTCTAAATATTGCCACTATTCTCGACATATTGCCATTATTTTAAAGTACTATCCATGAAAATCCAAGTACCACCACCCATCGCTGTTTATTTTTGTTTTTATATTCACTTGGCTCTAATACTCTTCTACAATACCCTATAAAGACAAAGTGAAAACATGTTTTTAGAAAAATCTTCAAGAATACTGGAAATGAAATTCAGAAATTCACATCGCAGAGTCAATACTTTTCAGAAGCATCTTTGGCAGCGCTTACAGCTGTGAGTTTTCTGGGTAAGTCTCTAAGAGCTTTCACACTTTATTGTGCAACATTTGCCAGTTATTCCTTACAAAATTCTTCAAGCTCCATCAAATTGGTTGTTGATCATTGCTAGACAACAATTTTCAGGTCATGCTGCAGATTTTCAAGTACATTTAAGACAGAACTGGTCTTTGCGGTTGAATCTGTGTTTCGACATTCACTGCTAGACTGAGGGACCTTACATATAATTAATTGTATATGTGTAGGGTATCATGCTAAACACTATTATTGCTTAAAGTCCATACAACTTGTGACTTGTTACGCAAAGTTTAACTCCTGAACTAATTTAGTCTTGCTATAACAAAGGGGTTGAATACTTATTAACTCAATACATTTTATCTTTCCATTTGTAATTCATTTGTAAAAAATATAATTCCATTTTTTTTTCATTATGGAGTACTGTGTAGGCCAGTGACCAAAAATATAAATGTAATTAAATTCAGGCTGTAACACAACCAAATGTGGAAAAAGTCAAGGGGTCTGAATACTTTTTGAAGGCACTGTAACGAGGAGTTGATAATCTATGAAAATCCATCACATGGCTCTTGATGGGAAAACTGTAAGACTGTAATTAAGGTGTGTGTTGTGTATCAGTACAGGGCCAATCACCTTCTGTCCCCCTCACCTGCCTGAGGTTCTGTCCTGCTGAGAAGAGGTGCAGGATGTCTTAGCAGCACCCCAGTGCTTGCTGGGAGCCATCTGCCCTGGGCTGTAACTCCACCAGCTCCACCACAGCCACCACGATTGGCAGAAAGAGAGTTGTGGAAGTACACCTCCTGCAATGGAACACACACACAGGACAAGACGTGAGTGAGTGAGTGAGTGAGTGAGTGAGTGAGTGAGTGAGTGAGTGAGTGAGTGAGATGACTAAATGTGTGTGTGCCAAGATCATTAGTATTAGTAGGATTAGTAGTGGGGTTAAACAGTAGGGTGTGAAAAGAAAGATTGGGTTTTAAACAATTGATCATGAACTACTACACCACCTGCAAAGGACACAAGATACTAAGACAGAGTAACAGTGAACAGAGTGAGTGTTCATCTCAAAGCCAATTGAATGACTTTGACACAATGAGATACCTTCATACCACATTAGACAAGCAGTATACAATTATACAGGTAATATTCACCATTTGCAAAGCCACACATGGTAGCCTACATGTGCATTTCTTTAGATGTTGAACGTGAGAAACTAGCCCACACATTTAAGATATATTTGTCCTGTAAGCACAGCCAAGCCATTTGTTGGTAACGTCCCCTCCCCCCCAACATTATTTTTTTTTAAATTGAGTGAAAGTTATCAAGAGGCACCTTGAAATACAGAGGCAATTTCTGATGGCACCCGTGTCTCTGCCTGTTCATTTTTACTCTGTTGGCTGCTCCAAGTATGCAAAGGTGTTTTCAAATTCAAAACCACAGGGGCACCGCATTTTAGCCACATCAATCTTTTATCATCTGCATTTCGTGCACAACATGTTTTAACTCTAAATCACATCCTGGAAGTTTCTCAAATACCGCTACATGTAAATGGAGAGAAATGGGAGATAGAAAAGGGACAGCAGAGGCTCTGCGTGCCATGTGTGTGTGTACTGTATGTGTGTGTGTGTACTGTATGTGTGTGTGTACTGTATGTGTGTGTGTACTGTATGTGTGTGTGTACTGTAAGTGTGTGTGTACTGTATGTGTGTGCGAGGCTGCCTTGTCAGCCAGGCCTTGGCCATTCAAAGACGATAGCATCAAGTTCATTGAGCCTTGCAGTTTGAAAATCCCCACTTGGTACATGAGTCATCATTACCACATTAAGCACTCGACCTTGTCAAGAACAATTCAATGTGACAGAAAGTGATGGGTGACAATGTCTTAGAATTCTGCATGGCTGACTGAATTACTATGCAGAAATCCAATACTGAACACCATGGAAGAGTCTGATTAGAAATGATAATGGACAGAAAATTTGTTTTGGGAATGGCCATCGTGTGTATGCATATGTGCATTGAAAGCACAGGGAAATGTGTTGGCAAACACAAATAACGGCTTGGCTTAGGAAATGAAATGCATCCTCCAAAAATGCATTTCATTCAATATTCACAGATTGAAAACTTTCCTTCCAATAGTTTTTATTAAAAAAACATATTACCTTAACTCCCAAATCAAAGGCGTAATTTAAAGTGAACTGAATTTGAACCACTCGGCGTTGAATAAACAGAGTTATGGGAACCATTTTTTCTATCATGGTTCACCTATATTTACTCCCCTGCGATATTGATTTGCATTTGCATCTAGTGGTTAGAGCGTTGGACTAGTAACCGGAAGGTTGCAAGTTCAAATCCCCGAGCTGACAAGGTACAAATCTGAGTGTTGGACTGGTTAGAGCGTTTTCTGCAAGGTTCTCATTATGTGACTGCACTGTACTAGTGGGCCTATTTGCAATGTGCTGCCCCTGTTTGTTGCATAGACAATGATCGTGATTTTAAGTGTCGCTGAAGTGAATTACATCCAACGCTCTAACCACTAGGCTACCCTGCCACCCCAATGCAAATCAATATCGAACCATGATAGAAAAAATGGATGCCAGGTAGTTAACCCACTGTTCCTAGGCCGTCATTGAAAATAAGAATTTATTCTTAACTGACTTGCCTAGTTAAATAAAGGTAAAATAAAAATTGTGTTTAGAGACACTGACCCTAGTCTCCAGGCTATCCGCAATGGATGTTGTTCAGAACATGGATTGCAAAGACAGAGTCCTCCTTTTTTTAGAGCTTCTCTTTGATTCTCCTCCAAATTGATTCCCTTCCAATTCCTCTAAAATCAACTGCTCTTATCCAAATATCCTTTCTCAATTTGCAGGGATTTCAATTCCTGGAGGACTGAGTGTTTAACAAGAAAATGCAAACTCTGAACATGATTAAGGTCTTAAAACAAAGGTATGAAGCCAACTCAAAACCAGAGACTTTGACTGACCCCTTCAAAACAAAAAGGCACCGTTTCCTGTTCTGACTAGGTGGAATACAGCTACAACCGGGACTTTTTCTTAACAGGTTAGGACAACTTACGCAGCAGGTTAGGATAATTAATGTAGCAGGTTAGGAGAATTAGGTTCAGGTTAGGAAAGGGGTTAGGGTTAGCTAAAATGCTTTCCTAACATGCTACGAAAAGTCTCTTCCAGTCATAGCTTTACTCCATCTAGTCACAACCACAGTTTCCCAATCCCAATGTCATCAGTCATTTGTTGGAATCTTCTTCACTCCCTCACTGATTATCTGCAGGCTCTTCTTGTCAGGGGCACGCCACACGCCCACCCTCAAATCGCAGATGCTGACACTTGAATTACATTCTAATTCACTTCAGCGACACTTAAAATCACGATCATTGTCTATGCAACAAACAGGGGCAGCGCATTGCAAATAGGCCCACTAGTACAGTGCAGTCACATACTGAGAACCTTGTAGAAAAGCTGTTTGACATCTTGCTCTTTCCTGTCGCCACGGGAGTGTAAGGATGTCAATGAGAAAACAGTTTGCGCGCCGGCAATGCCAGGGATAACACATGCTTTACCTAATGAGAGGGTATTCTCAAGCAACTTAGTCAACAAACCATTAATCGTGTGTCAAAGGGGTAAATATTCCTGTGAATATGACAAAGGCAAAAAGAGCTGTAATGGGGCTACATTAAAACATCATCATCCAGGATATAGCTCTATAGCCCAGACAGCACCAGCAGTAGCACCAGCAGTAACAGAAGCAGCACCCTGTCAGTGTCAGCAGATAGGGGATTATAGTCAGTCGCTGCGCTGAGGGTGACAGATAAATTAACAAGGCCCTATGTGCGAGAGGGGGTTTGTTATACAACAATGAGCACACATCATTGAGGCTTGCAGCGTTAAAACAACCCGGTGCTTTTTACTGTTGTGTGGGACAATTTTATATAGTGTCTGCCATCATTGTTAATGTGCAGTGTTTGGAGAGAATAAATTCCAGAACAACATGGCTGGGTAGGATTGGACTCATCGTGTCTCCGGGTGGGCCCTAAACTACAGCTTCTACTGTACGTGAGCCTACTTCACTGACATTTCAAATTCATCCCCTGCACATTTCCGGTAGGACTTTGGGGTATTTACTCATTCAATTGGTATATATGTCCTATCCCCTTGGTATTATTGTTCAGAATGTTATTAGACCTTGTATTCCCCAATGCTTTCCTAAGCTGTCCAACTCATAGTAAATAGGGCTGGGAATTGCCAGGGACCTCACAGTACGATATTATATCACGATACTTAGGTGCTGATATGATATTTTGCCATTTTCATGAGTCTATATGTATTGCGGTTCAATACTGTGATTTTATTGCAATTCAATGTTCCAAACATATTGCTCACCATATGTCTGCTGCAGAGAAACAAGAGAGAGAGACATGACAAAGTTCAGTCATGGAAATAAAAGTGATGAAAACAAAATTGGCTCCCTATTTAAAAAGAAGATGGAGAAAAAACACTGGAGTTTTGGTGCAGGTATAACAAATTAGAGCAAATATAATATCCCGATATGTAACTATCAATTTCCCGTTGCTAATACCAAACACACATATCGTAGGCTAACTGGCTAATTTGGTGATGGGCTCGGAAAATATTTTGTGTCACGAGAATTTTCAATCCCACTGATAATAACTATCAATCAATAGCTTTGACCAATCCCCGAGGTTTGTAAGACCACGGGTGTAATAATAATTAGGCAAAGACTCAGCTTATGTAAAAAATTAGAACCATTTATTCAGAGAACGTTCTAAAGTCCATTATACAAAGACATCCATTTCATAGCTGCGCACATACTTCCACACAAACAGTAGGTATCCTACGCACATACATCCACACAAACAGTAGGTATCCTATGCACACACTTCCACACAAACAGTAGGTATCCTACGCACACACTTCCACACAAACAGTAGGTATCCTACGCACACACTTCCACACAAACAGTAGGTATCCTACGCACACACTTCCACACAAACAGTAGGTATCCTACGCACATACTTCCACACAAACAGTAGGTATCCTACGCACACACTTCCACACAAACAGTAGGTATCCTACGCACACACTTCCACACAAACAGTAGGTATCCTACGCACACACTTCCACACAAACAGTAGGTATCCTACGCACACACTTCCACACAAACAGTAGGTATCCTACGCACATACTTCCACACAAACAGTAGGTATCCTACGCACATACTTCCACACAAACAGTAGGTATCCTACGCACACACTTCCACACAAACAGTAGGTTTCCTATGCACATACTTCCACACAAACAGTAGGTGAGTTTTATCCTTCTCTATAGTTCTCACCACTGTGTATCACTGCCCAGCCGACAGTTCCATTCTCCCCGAGATTAGGGAAACCTTGAGAAGTACTCCCTATGCTATCATAAATTCCTCAGAGACCTAGCCAGGTCGGTCCAAACACAGTTTAACTGTTCTCTGTTTTTTTCTTCGGCACACACATACAAGTTCAAATCCTGAGCTACACCTTGCTCAGACAGTCTGTGTTTTTCCACTATACAAATACATTGTTTAATCTAATTCTGACTAAAACTACACACATCATCAGATTATAATTTTATGATTCTAATCAATTTCATACAATTATAAGGTTTCAGAGTGGAATTATTTTACCATTATCTTTCAACATATACATTATTTGATCATTTTGTCAAGATCAACCACTCAACTCACAAGTTCACCAGGGTCATATTCATTAGGGTAAGCAACGGCAAAACAAACATTTCTTATTGGACAAGTTCAGGTAGTCCCTCCCTGTTTCAGTCTATTCTGTTTGGTGCCTGAATAAATACCTCCCAGGCTGAACACCTGGAGGACTAAAGTCTTAGTAAAAATACAATAAACTGTCTTTTAGCATGGAGGGCTCTTTCTAAGGAAACTCTCTAACTGACAGAGACTTGTCATCAAACCCAAGAGATTCCAAGAGAGAGATTCCGAGCTGAGAGAGAGAGAGAGAGAGAGAGAGAGAGAGACAGGTAGTGAGCTCATGGGCTCCTGAGTTGTTCTGCAAAAAGATAGAATTACAGTTGGATAAAACTTAAACAAGATACTAATCTCAACATCAAAACCTTCAATCCAAATCCAAATTCCATACCTAACACGTTGATTTTTGACAAAATTACCAGAATGGACTATTATTACCAAGTACTATCAAGAAAAAACTTCTAACAAACCAAAACCTACAGAGGAAGCACTGCGGAACCTGGAAATACCATCCAACACAAAATGAGTGAGTAATGTTCAGTCTAAACCTACTTCTGAAGCCAAAAAGTAAAATACAATAATCTCTAGGTAATTTTGTTATATAAAGCTTAATAACTAAGGCTCCTAAGCTACCTAGCTGCTAGGACAGAACTGACCTTGCTGCAACTTCAATTAGCACTGAAGTGTGAAGTGAGAGGTATGAAAACTCTTGAGCCCAACAATGGCAGGAGAGTTTCAGACCCCCCCGCCCAAATGCAGAGACCTTTGAAGCCCCCATGGCTTATCCCTGTGCAGAGGTCATTACAATACAGTACCCCATAGATAAAACATTTAAAAAATACTGCACTGAAGTAGTACCAAAACAAAGCTCCTAGAGACACTATTTGCTGACTGCTACAAAGAGGGGAAAGTAAGCAACTTAATTTTCCACACCCCTGCCATGCACAGTGCTATAAGAGCACACTACCCCTGTGTCAAGTGAAAGAGTATTGGCACAGGGTGGAAACTCGGAACACTAGACATTGATGTAATTGAAACAACCTCTGTCAATGTGTACATGTCTGGGACAGTAATGGTGCAGTGCACACCTCTTCAAACTGTCCTGCAGACGAGGATGGTCCCTATAGGCTGTCTCATCGTTGTCGGTGATCAGGCCTACCACTGTTGTGTCTCAGCAAACTTAATGATGGTGTTGGAGTCGTGTTTGGCTATGCAGTCATGGGTGAACAGGGAGTACAGGAGGGGACTAAGTACAAACCCCTGAGGGGCCCCAGTGTTGAGGATCAGCGTGGCAGACATGTTGTTGCCTACCCTTACCACCTGGGACAGTCCGTCAGGAAGTCCAGGATCCAGTTGCAGAGGGAGGTGTTTAGTCCCAGGGTCCTTAGCTTAGTGATGAGCTTCGTGGGCACGATGGTGTTGAGCGCTGAGCTGTAGTCAATGAACAACATTCTCACAAAGATGTTCCTTTCGTCCAGGTGGGAAAGGGAAGTGTGGAGTGCGATTGAGATTGCGTCATCTGTGGATCTGTTGGGGTGGTATGGGAATTGGAGTGGGTCTAGAGTATCCGGGAGGATGCTGTTGATGTGAGCCATGACCAGCCTTTCAAAGCACTTCCTGGCTACCAACGTGAGTACTACGGGGCGATAATCATTTAGGCAGGTTACCTTTGCTTCCTTTGGCACAGGGACTATGGTGGTCTGCTTGAAACATGTAGGTATTACAGACTCAGTCAGGGAGAGGTTGAAAATTACAGTGAAGACACTTGCCAGTTGGTCCGCGCATGCTTTGAGTAAACGTCCTGGTAATCCGTCTGGCCCAGCGGCTTTGTGAATGTTGACCTGTTTAAAGGTCTTGCTCACATCGGCTACCGAGATCGTTATCACACAGTACTCCAGAACAGCTGGTGCTCTCGTGCATGCTTCAGTGTTGCTTGTCTTGAAGCGAGCATAAAAAGGCATTTAGCTCGTCTGGTAGGCTCGCGTCACTGGCCAGGTCGCGTCTGGGTTTTTCTTTGTAGCCTGTAATAGTTTTCAAGCCCTGTCACATCCGACGCGCGTCAGAGCCAGTGTGGTAGGCTTGAATCTTAATCCTGTATTGACGTATTGTTTGTTTGATGGTTCGTCTAAGGGCATAGCAGGATTTCTTATAGGCCTCTGGATTAGTGTCCCGCTCCTTGAAAGTGGCAGCTCTAGACTTTAGTTCGATGTGGATGTTACCTGTAATCCATGGCTTCTGGTTGGGAAATGTACATTCGGTCACTGTGGGGACGACGTCATCGATGCACTTATTGATGAAGCAGATGACTGAGGTGGTATACTCCTCAATGTCATTGGATGAATCATGGAACATATTCCAGTCTGTGCTAGCAAAACAGTCATGTAGCATCTATCTGACTACTTCCGTATTGAGCGAGTCGCTGGGACTTCCTGCTTTAGTTTCTGCTTGTAAGCAGGAATCAGGAGGATATAATTATGGTCATATTTGCCAAATGGAGGACGGGGAGAGCTTTATATGCATTTCTGTGTGTGGAGTAAATGATGTCTAGATATTTTGGGGGGTTGCACTTGTGACGCGCTGGTAGAAATTATGTTAACTGATTTAAGTTTGCCTGCATTAAAGTCCCCGGCCACTAGGAGCGCCGCTTCTGGATGATCATTTTCTTGTTTGCTTATGGCCTTATAAAGTTATTTGAGTGCACTCTTAGTGCCAGCATCTGTCTGTGGTGGTAAATAGATTGCTACGAATAATATAAATGAGAACTCTCTTGGTAGATAGTATGGTCTACAGTTTATCATAAGGTACTCTACCTCAGGAGAGCAATACCTCGAGATGTTTTTAATGTTAGACATCGCACACCAGCTGTTATTGACAAAAAGACACACACCCCCACCCATCGTCTTAACAGACGTAGCTTCTCTGTTCTGCCGGTGCATTGAAAATCCCCCCAGCTCTATATTGTCTGTGTCGTCATTCAGCTACGACTCGGTGAAACATAGGATATTACAGTTCTTAATGGTAGGATAATCGTAAGTCATCCCATTTTATTTTTCAATGATTGCATGTTAGCAAGTAGAATTGATGGCAATGGAGCTTACTCGCTCGCCTACGGATTCTCAAAAGGCAACCTGATCTGCGTCCTCTTTTCCTCACACAAATGACATGGATCTGGGCCTGTTCCCAGGAGAGCTGTATATCTTTCTCATCGGATTCGTTAAAGGAAAAAGCTTCTTCCAGTCCGTGGTGTGTAATACCAGTTCTGATGTCCAGAAGTTATTTTATCATAAGACACGGTAGCAGCAACATTATGTACAAAATAAGTACAAAAAATAAGTTGCATTAAAAAAAACGAACAAAATAACACAATTGATTACGGGAACGTAAAACGTCAGCCATCCTCTTCAGCACCATTTTTTCAACAAAAAAGAGAGAGAAAGAGAACGAGAGAGAGAAAGGCGAGCAGAGGGCATTTACATATGCAGGACACGGAGAGACAGGCACTGGCAACACGAGTCAGCTACCTGCTCAATGAGCAGGGCAGGAATCATCTGTTCATCTGGACCTAACATGTACACATGCTGCCCTTTGAACACACAGCACTAAAACACTCCTATGTAACCTGAATGAGCAAGTGAGCTACGAGAGAATGGTTGAATATGCGAGAGCTGGGTCGTATTCATTAGGCAACAAACGGAAACAAATGGACTGAAACATGGAGGGACTACCTGAATCTGTCTAATAAGAAATGCTTGTTTTTTTTCTGTTGCAAAGTTTTGCTACGATGCACCCTAATGAATACAACTGAAACGGCATACTGTTCTATAATATTCACTAGCTCCTTAAGTCAACCTCCTGCCACGTGACTGAGCCAATGACTTCTTGTTAAAGGGAATAACTTAAAACAACAAACTCGTCGCTTGGTGCATGACATTTTGTGAAGCTAAGCGCATGCTTTCAGGCAGATGCTCAGTTGTACTGTTTTAATACTGTTTTTTTGGCAGCACAGAGGATGCGTTTGGTGGGAGATAAATCATTTGACAGGCATATAACCAGTGGGTATGTCAGAGCGCCAAATCCTCTTCATGTGAAATTCTCAGACTGTCTTTATCACACAATACATTTCAAATCAAATTGTATTTGTCACATGCTTTGTAAACAACAGGTGTAGACTAACAGTGAAATGCTTACTTACGGGTCCTTCCCAACAATGCAGAGTGAAATAAAATAGAGAAATAATATTGATTAATGTATAATACTTCACTTTTATTTAACCAGGTAGGCTAGTTGAGAACAAGTTCTCATTTGCAACTGCGACCTGGCAAAAAGTCTATGTACAGTGAGTGCAAATGAGGTAAGATAAGGGAGGTAAGGCAATAAATATGCCATGGTGGCGAAGTAATTACAATATATTAATTTAAACACTGGAATGGTAGATGTGCAGAAGATGAATGTAGAGATACTGGGGTGCAAAGGAGCAAGATAAATGAATAAATACTGTATGGGGATGAGGTAGGTAGATAGATGGGCTGTTTACAGATGGGCTATGTACAGATGCAGTGATCTGTGAGCTGCTCTGACAGCTGGTGCTTAAAGCTAGTGATTTTTCCGTTCCAGCTTCAGAGATTTTTGCAGTTCGTTCTAGTCATTGGCAACAGAGAACTGAAAGGAAAGACGACCAAAGTAGGAATTGGATTAATACAATGAGTAACAATATACAGTATGTATGTACAGTACCAGTCCAAAGTTTGGACACACCTTTAGTTTCACTATTTTCTACATTGTAGAATAATAGTAAAGATATCAAAACTACGAAATAACTCGTATGGAATCATTTAAAAAATATTATATATTTGAGTTCTTCAAAGTAGCCACCCTTTGCCTTGATGATGCACACTCTTGGCATTCTCTCAACCAGCTTTACCTGGAATGCTTTTCCAACAGTCTTGAAGGAGTTCCCACATATGCTGAGCATTTGTTGACTGCTTTTCTTTCAGTCTGCGGTCCAACTTATCCCAAACCGTCTCAATTGGGTTGAGGTCGGGTGATTGTGGAGGCTAGGTCATCTGATGCAGCACTCCATCACTCTCCTTGGTCAAATAGCCTTTACACAGCCTAGAGGTGTGTTTTGGGTCATTATCCTGTTGAAAAACAACTCATAGTCCCACTAAGTTTTGGGGCGGCAGGTTAGCCTAGTGGTTAGAGCGTTGGACTAGTAACCGGAAGGTTCAAATCCCCAAGCTGACAAGGTACAAATCTGTCGTTCTGCCCCTGAACAGGAAGTTAACCCACTGTTCCTAGGCCGTCATTGAAAATAAGAATTTGTTCTTAACTGACTTGCCTAGTTAAATAAAGGTAAAATTAAGTGCAAACTAGATGGGATGGCGTATCGCTGCAGAATGCTGTGGTAGCCATGCTGGTTAAGTGTGCCTTGAATTCTAAATAAATCACTGACAGTGTCACCAGCAAAGCACCCCCACATCACACCTCCTCTTCCACGCTTCACAGTGGGAACCACACATGCAGAGATAATCCGTTCACCTACTCTGCTTCTCACAAAGACACAGCGGTTGGAACCAGAAATCTAAAATTTGGACTCATCAGACCAAAGGACAGATTTCCATTGCTTGTGTTTCTTTGCCAAAGCAAGTCCCTTCTTCTCATTGGTGTACTTTAGTAGTGGTTTCTTTGCAGCAATTCAACCATGAAGGCCTGATTCATGCAGTTTCCTCTGAACAGTTGATGTTGAGATGTGTTTGTTACTTGAACTCTGTGAAGCATTTATTTGGGCTGCAATTTCTGAGGCTGGTAACTCTAATGAACGTATCCTCTGCAGCAGAGGTAACTCTGGCTCTTCCTTTCCTGTGGCGGTCCTCATGAGACCCAGTTTCATCATAGCGCTTGATTGTTTTTGCAACTGCACTCGAAGAAACTTAAAGTTCTTGAAATGTTCCGGATTGACTGACCATCATGTCTTAAAGTAATGGTGGACTGCCGTTTCTCTTTCCTTATTCGAGCTGTTCTTTCCATAATATGGACTTGGTCTTTTACCAAACGGGGCTATCGTCTGAACACCACCCTGACCTTGTCACAACACAACTGATTGGCTCAAACGCATTAGAAAGGAAAGAAATTCCACAAATGTACTTTAAACAGGGCACACCTGTTAATTGAAATGCATTCCAGGTGACTACCTCATAAAGCTGGTTGAGAGAATGCCAAGAGTGTGTAAAGCTGTCATCAAGGCAAAGGGTGGCTACTTTGAAGAATCTCAAATATATTTAGATTTGTTTAACACTTTTTTGGTTACTACATGATTCCATGTGTTATTTCATATATTTGATGTCTTCACTCTTATTACACAATGTATATATATATATATATATATATATATATATATATATATATATATATATATATATACACTAAAGTTTGGGGTCACTTAGAAATGTCCTTGCTTTCCATGAAAACATACATGAAATGAGTTTCAAAATGAATAGGGAATATAGTTAAGACATTGACGAGGTCATAAATAATGATTTTTAATTTAAATATTAATTGTGTCCTCTGCATTTGCAGCAATTACAGCCTTGCAGACCTTTGGCATTCTAGTTATCAATTTGTTGAGGTAATCTGAAGAGATTTCACCCCATGCTTCCCAAAGCACCTCCCACAAATTGGATTGGCTCCCACAACAGCTCACTGGTTTTGAGATCCAGTGACAGTGCAGCCCACTCCATTATAGACAAAATACCAGCTGACTGCTTCTTCACTAAATAGTTATTGCATAGCTTGGAGCTGTGCTTTGGGTCATTGTCCTGTTGTAGGAGGAAATTGGCGCCGTCCACAGGGTGGTATGGCATGGTGTTGCAAAATGGAGTGATAGCCTTCCTTCTTCAAGATCCCTTTTACCCTGTACAAATCTCCCACTTTACCACCACCAAAGCACCCCCAGACCATTACATTGCCTCCACCATGTTTGACAGATGGCGTCAAGCACTCCTCCTGCAATTTGTCATTTTTTCTGCGTCTCACGAATGTTCTTCTTTGTGATCCAAACACCTCAGACTTAGATCCGTCTGTCCATAACACTTTTTTCCAATCTTCCTCTGTCCAGTGTCTGTGTTCTTTTGCCCATCTTAATCTTTTCTTTTTATTGGCCAGTCTGAGATATGGCTTTTTCTTTGCAACTCTGTCTACAAGGCCAGCATCCCGGAGTCGCCTCTTCACTGTTGACGTTGAGACTGGTGTTTTGCGGGTACTATTTAATGAAGATGCCAGTTGAGGACTTGTGAGGCGTCTGTTTGTCAAATTAGACACTAATGTACCTGTCCTCTTGCTCAGTTGTGCACGCGGGCCTCCCACTCCTCAATCTATTCTGGTTAAAGCCAGTTTGCGCTGTTCTGTGAAGGGAGTAGTACACAGCGTTGTATGAGATCTTCAGTTTCTTGGCAAAAGATCTTGGCAATGTCTTGCATGGAATAACATTCATTTCTCAGAACAAGAATAGACTGACAAGTTTCAGAAGAAAGTTCTTTGTTTCTGGACATTTTGAGCTTGTAATCGAAACCACAAATGCTCCAGATACTCAAGTAGTCTAAAGGCCAGTTGTATTGCTTCTTTAACCTTTTCACAGGTGAGTTCCAAATATCTCTAATTTTCCAAAATGTGATTATTACGCAACAGGACAGTTAACACGCGCTCTGCCTGCAAATTATCTATAGGCTGTTTCAACTTGTCAATTTGAAATGATTTTCTAACAAGTTGTATTTTCTAACAACACTTTGAATTGAGGTGTGTTTCACCTCATTAATTCACATAGAAGTAGTCCATTCCAGTGTTGCAACTTCTCCCATCCAGGAGAACACACCGCACTTCACTCATGTTTGCGCAGGTCAAGTATGCATATATTTGAGGAATCTTGCAAGAATCGTGACATTTTATTGCTGGTGCTCGCTTTGCCTTCCTTGTTGTTTTCCTTACACTTAACTTTGGACATGTGCACATTCCTATCAAAGTTCCATATTTTCTGTATATTGTGTTGTCGTTTCTACTGTAGGCGTATACAGTATACATGTATGTATGGAGCATAATGTATTTACAGTTTTATTCATGTTTTCAGTTACTGGTGACAAATAATGCACTCCAATTATTGAATATATTGTAATGACACCTATGATGTGTGTAAAATACTTTTTGGAAAGTTGCACAAATTATAATTAGCTAAGCTATCTGACAGCTATGTGTGGCGCCTTGTTTGTTGACATTATACAATGCATTCTGGGTGTCACGTAATCTGCCAGACCAAAGATGTTATAATGAGGTGTAAAGTTCCGGGTAAACTTCCGGGAAGTGAATGATCGTAGACGACACACCCCCTTCAACATGCATACTATAAACAGACCAAACTCATCTTGTCGTCTCTTATTATCTTTGGTTGATGCAGAAAAAACAAGCATGGTGCCGTGCACAAACGGATTACTTTCGATTGTTTTACTCAATGATTTTGATCAATCATAAATAGTAATTGCTGTTAGCTAATTCATATTGTAGTTTCTATCAGCCGAGAGTTATAAAAATATGACCGCATGGTTATGTCAATCTTTCCTCAGTTAGTCTAGGACAAATGTAGCCTACATCTTTCCAGTTTGGATGATTGTATTATGCTGTAGTTGTAGCTACTCTAATAATAAACTGCTCAGATTCTGGACATAACTTTGTAAGGACTTTGTTTGTGCAAAATGTTTCTGAAAAAAACTGTGTGGCCAGCTCAAATGCTGATTGTTGCATCATTAGTCGAAACTGGACATTCTAAATACACATTCTAATCACACCGGTTTGATCATACACTAAAGGGACCACTGTAGAATGATCACACCTTTGTGTTGGTATGTGTGAAAAGGTTCATCAGCACAACAGTTTTCAACTGTGCTAACAACCGCAAAAGGGTTTTCTAATGTTCAACTAGCCTTTTAAAATGATAAACTTGGATTAGCTAACACAACGTGCCTTTGGAACACAGGAGTGATGGTTGCTGATAATGGGCCTATGTAGATATTCCGTTAAAAAAAAAAAAATGTTTCAGCTACAGTAGTCATTTACAAAATTAACAAAGTCTACACTGTATTTGATCAACTAGATGTTATTTTAAATGGACAGGCCTATATGTTGTTATACCAACTGAATTAACCTAGTAAAGTACTCCCAAAACAGTTCTCTTCACCTGTGCCTCTGATATCGTCTCTATCCGTCATTCCCTGACAAGAACCAGGTCTTTAAACGCCTGCAGCTCCATCACAATGAAACAAGATCTCATGCCTTATTCACGTTACATCCGAGCAGTCCATTGCGTTGTGCTGGATGTCATTCATTTCAATAGGGACTGTCCAGAACGCAGTGATATCACAGCGCCCCTTTGCAGTTCAGGGCTCTGTTGCGAAACGGGTGGTGCATACTTTGCGTTGTCTTCAGTGCGCTTCAGTGCAGACGGTCTGTCAATAGAACAGAAAGTTAGCAAACTACTGAACATGACTAAAGCGTGGTTTTCGGCTATGGCTTTATGGGATTCCTATAAGTGAGTAGTATTTTAATAGTAATGTTAAATAATACACATTGGCTGTTAAGCCAATTATATTATGACTGTTACCTCTCGTTTTAGTTTATTGTGATGGTAATGATTTTGTTTCTTTATGTTAATTATTAGGTGGAGGTCACTAGATACAGTATCTTCAACCTAGCCTAGCTTGTATCAAGCTAGCTGCTCTGAAAAGCTAGTTTGATATGCTAGAATTTAGAGAAACAAGTTGAGGAAAAAATAACTAAACATGTTTCATTATCACCTGACACAATATGTTTCTCCTATCTTGAATGAAAACGTCATATTTTGCAATCTCCCAAAATAAAAATAAACTCTGACGAGAGAATAGGATCTCCTCCATCTTGTCTTGCGTTATGAAACCCTATGCTCTCTCTGTCCAGCGCGGAACGAATCTCTCTCGTTCTCCCTCAATTTTCAGTCTTTTTTTATCCCCACACAGAGCAGACCCCTGGGAGAGCTAATAGCAGAATTATGGGTCAAGCACATAGGAGCTTGTGTGTGTGTGCACGCACGTTCTGTATATGTCAGTGAGAGTGGGGGAGAGTGAAAGAGACACCTCATCTCTGTCCTAGCTGCTCTGGTCTGGTGGTGGTGGCAGAGTCTGAAATGCTCTCAATGGTCACACAGCGGTAGATTACCTAGAACACAGCTGGAGTGTGTAAAGCCTTTAAGGAGCAGCTGCTCCACAAGATGTTTACTCCCACAGGAGCTGAAATATTGATCGCTCCCAGCCAGACAAAGCACAGGACCGAGCCAGCTCCATGTATAAATTGAAGTGGGATTTCCAAGCATAGCTGTCAAAAAGGGAGTTACCCGGCAAAACCCAAAGGCCGACCAGTTCCCTTTTTCTATGTTTAATTATGTTTCATCTACACTGAACAAGAATATAAACTCAACATGTAAAGGTGTTGGTTCCACGTTTCATGAGCTGAAATAAAAGATCCCAGAAACTTTCCATTTGCACAAAAAGCTTATTTCTCTCAAATTTCATGCACAAATGTGTTTACATCCCTGTTAGTGAGCATGTCTCTTTTACCAAGATAATCCATCCACCGGACAGTTGTGGCAAAACGAGAAACTGATGAAAGAGCATGATCGTTACACACCTTGTGCTGGGGACAATAAAAGGCCACTCTAAAATGTGATGTTCTGGTACACAACACAATGCCAGAGATGTCTCAAGTTTTGAAGATTTTGATGCAATTATGCTAAATGCAGGAATGTCCACCAGAGCTGTTGCCAGATAATGTCATGTTTATTTCTCTACCATAAGCCTCCACATCCGGCTTCTTCACCTGCGGGATCGTCTGAGACCAGCCACCCCGGTTAATATTGCCTGCTAACCTGGATTTTGTTTAGCTAAATATGCAGGTTTAAAAATATATACTTCTGTGTATTGATTTTAAGAAAGGCACTGGTGTTTATGGTTAGGTACAGTCGTACAACGATTGTGCTTTTTTCGCAAATACGCTTTTGTTAAATCATCCCCCTTGCGTTGCATCGATTATATGCAACGCAGGACATGCTAGATAAACTAGTAATATCATCAACCATGTGTAGTTATAAATAGTGATTATGATTGATTGATTGTTTTTTATAAGATAAGTTTAATGCTAGCTAGCAACTTACCTTGGCTTACTGCATTCGCGTAACAGGCAATCTCCTTGTGGAGTGCAACGAGAAGCAGGTGGTTATAGCATTGGACAAGTTAACTGTAAGGTTGCAAGAGTGGATCCCCCGGGCTGACAAGGTGAAAATCTGTCATTCTGCCCCTGAACAAGGCAGTTAACCCACCGTTCCTAGGCCGTAATTGAAAATACGAATGTGTTCTTAACTGACTTGCCTAGTTAAATAAAGGTATAAAAATAATAATAATAATTCAAATTGGCGCCCAAAAATACAGATTTCCAATTGTTATGAAAACTTGAAATCGGCCCTAATTAATCGGCCATTCCGATTAATCGGTCGACCTCAAGTACAGGGCAGATGGCGGTGTATGGCAATGTGTGGCCGAGCAGTTTGCTGATGTTAACATTGTGAATAGTGTCCCATGGTGGTGCTGGGGTTGGGCAGGCATAAGCTACGGACAACGAACACAATTGCATTTTATCGATGGCAATTTGAATGCACAGCGATACCGTCACAAGATCCTGAGGCCCATTGTCGTGGTATTCATCTGCCGCCATCACCTCATGTTTCACCATGATAATGCACGGCCCCATGTCGCAAGGATCTGTACACCATTCCTGTAAGCTCAAAATGTTCTTCCATGGCCTGCATACTCATCAGACATTGAGTATTTGAGATGCCCTGGATCGACGTGTACGATAGCATGTTCCAGTTCCTGCCAATCCAGCAACTTCGCACAGCCATTGAAGAGAAGTGGGACAACATTCCACAGGCCACAATCAAAAGCTCGATCAACTCTATTCTGAGGAGATGTGTCACGCTGCATGAGGCAAATGGTGGTCATACCAGATACTGACTGGTTCTCTTTAAAAAAAAAAGTAGGGGTGTGTATCTGTGACCAACTGATGCATATTTGTATTCCCAGTTATGAGAAATCCATAGATTAGGGCCTAATGAATTTATTTAAATTGACTGATTTCCTTATATAAACTGTAACTCAGTAAAATCTTTGAAATTGTTACATGTTACGTTTATATTTTTGTTCAGTGTATTTTGGTCCTGGGAAAAGTTTAGTCACTGTTGAAAACAGGAGTTTTAAAATGGACAAACGTGTGATGTCTAACATTGCCACACATTTGCTATTGTAGGCTAAGCGCAGGGAGGATTTCTCAGTTTGAAACCACTGTGCTCTTTAGAGCGCATATGCAAAAGCAAAATTGCAAAATTGCTCTACTCAAGGATGTTCAAATGTTTTCCCAGTAGTGACTTACTGCCTTTCAATAAGTACCATTTAGAAGCTACGTAATGGCATGCGTGTTCAGAACAAAAATGCCTTACCTGTATCACTCACACATAAAGTACCAAGTGCATCAACAAACCTGGGCATGCTTTTGGAAAGAGATGGCACCATAGGTTCTTATTAACGATGTAACAAAATGGAGTGATCAGAATGAGAGCATGAACTCCAGAGCAGAGCTACATACTTCCACCTCCATGAGGCTAGCTCTCTTTTCAGGCCACCTATGGCACAACAGAGCCATCTACTGACCAAAACTGGCATTGCCTCAAACTCACAGTGAGGGTGGAGAATGAGAGAACTATTACTATCACCAACACAACTTAAAATGTCAAGTTTGACCAATAAGCTCAACAGGTACTATTAATTAGGCCTACTGACAGAGAATGAATGGAGCTGGTTGACATTATTGGAACACCTGAGGAACCAGATGACATCCCGTACTACTTAGAAAGTCGAAGTAGTGAAGGGGACAACTTCCAGCTTCATTCCAAAACTATTCATTTCCAAGTCCTTAATTGTGTGTGAATTGTGCTAAACACACATTTTTTAAGAGACTAAAAGAGGTGCTATATTTATCATTTTTTATCATTCTGACTAACAAAATACACAGAACCAAAGCCTCATGGTTAAAATATTAACCTGCAATCTGTTGTATTCTTCTATTTGATTTGTTTTCAATAATGACAATGTTTCGAACCACAATAGGTCTTTGTCAGCAACTGGAAAATTTCACTGGATGTGGACATACAATGCCTAAAGAACACAGTAAGGTTTGAATGTGAAATATAGCTTATTGAAAAAAATATACACCAAGAATACAAAACATTAAGAACGCCTGCTCTTTCCATGCTTTCACCTGGTTTCACCTGGTCATCCTGTGATCCTTTATTGATGTCACTTGTTAAATCCACTTCAAATCAGTGTAGATGAAAGGAAGGACACAGGTTAAAGAATGATTTTTAAGCCTTGAGATAATTGAGACATGGATTGTGTATGTGTGCCATGCAGAGGGTGAATGGGCAAGACAAAATATTGAATTGTCTTTGAACGAGGTATGGTAGTAAGAGCCAGGTGCACTAGTTTGTGTCAAGAACTGCAATGCTGCTTAGTTTTTCATGCAGAACAGTTTTCCATTTGTATCAATAATGGTCAACCAGCCAACTTGACACAACTATGAGAAGCATTGGAGTCAACAAGGGCCAGCATCCCTTGGAACGCATTCGACACCTTGAAGAGTCCATGCCCCAATGAATTTAGGCTGTTGCAAATTCAATTGCAGGCCTGCCGAACAATATAGTATTTCATGAGAGCATTCAACACAACATTATTTCTGTTTTCTCTGCTCATGAATGGGCAATTCAGCAACAATGGCCTAGATTTCAAATCTAAACAAAATATAGCTGTGTGGAGCAATGAAAAGGGCTCACAGGTTGACAGAAAGGACAGCTTTTGTTGGATAACAAAGCAAGCACTCTATCATGTAGGAACTACGTTCCTTTATGTGCAATCAGTGAAAGCACTACCATGTTGATTTAAATAACAGTTGGTACACTTAGGGCTGTGGCAGGCATTCAATTTTGTCAGCCTGTGATTGTCAAGCAAATAACTGCCGGTCTCATGGTAATTGACCGTTAATTAACAAACACATTTAGTATCTCCTTGCTTCGATGCATAGCCTACAAGCCACTGATAAAGACCTTTTGAACATCTACATTTTAAAAAGTCTAATAAATTCATGTAACATAGCCTACACCATCACAATAAATCCATTGTTTATTTTAGACCGGTCTAAAGAAACATGATATGATGAAAATGTAGTCTATTTCAGAAGAACAGAATAACATACTCTGAGTTGTCCTTATGTTAGGCCCTGATCTGGCTTTGCCATATGGCTGTGGGCTACATGTTATAGAAATTCATATGATTTATATGTTTAAAGTAATAGCATGATAATGACTAAATTATTTATACGTTTGAAGTAATGTTAAGACAATAACAGTATTCCACCCTGTCACTGTATTTTTTTATTTTTTTATTTCACCTTTATTTAACCAGGTAGGCAAGTTGAGAACAAGTTCTCATTTACAACTGAGACCTGGCCAAGATAAAGCAAAGCAGTTCGACACATACAACGACACAGAGTTACACATGGTGTAAGGGATTTCTTCCATTGACGGAGAGGCGGACCAAAGCGCAGCGTGGTGGTTATTCATGTTTTAATAAATCACTTCAGATGAACAAACTAACAAAAACAAGAAATGTGAAAACGCAAAACAGTCCTATCTGGTGCAAACACACAGAGACAGGAACAATCACCCACAAACACACAGTGACACCCTGGCTACCTAAGTATTATTCTCAATCAGAGACAACTAATGACACCTGCCTCTGATTGAGAACCATACTAGGCCGAAACATAGAAATACCCAAATCATAGAAAAACAAACATAGACTGCCCACCCAACTCACGCCCTGACCATACTAACTAAATACAAAACAAAGGAAATAAAGGTCAGAACGTGTCACATGGAGTAAAACAAACATACAGTCAATAATACAGTATAAACAAGTCTATATACGATGTGAGCAAATGAGGTGAGATAAGGGAGGTAAAGGCAAAAAGGCCATGGTGGCAAAGTAAATACAATATAGCAAGTAAAACACTGGAATGGTAGATTTGCAGTGGAAGAATGTGCAAAGTAGAAATAAACATAATGGGGTGCAAAGGAGCAAAATAAATAAATAAAATAAATACAGTAGGGAAAGAGGTAGTTGTTTGGGCTAAATTATAGGTGGGCTATAATCTGTGAGCTGCTCTGACAGTTGGTGCTTAAAGCTAGTGAGGGAGATAAGTGTTTCCAGTTTCAGAGATTTTTGTAGTTCGTTCCAGTCATTGGCAGCAGAGAACTGGAAGGAGAGGCGGCCAAAGAAAGAATTGGTTTTGGGGGTGACTAGAGAGATATACCTGCTGGAGCGTGTGCTACAGGTGGGAGATGCAATGGTGACCAGCGAGCTGAGATAAGGGGGGACTTTACCTAGCAGGGTCTTGTAGATGACATGGAGCCAGTGGGTTTGGCGACGAGTATGAAGCGAGGGCCAGCCAACGAGAGCGTACAGGTCGCAATGGTGGGTAGTATATGGGGCTTTGGTGACAAAACGGATTGCACTGTGATAGACTGCATCCAATTTGTTGAGTAGGGTGTTGGAGGCTATTTTGTAAAGGACATTGCCGAAGTCGAGGATTGGTAGGATGGTCAGTTTTACAAGGGTATGTTTGGCAGCATGAGTGAAGGATGCTTTGTTGCGAAATAGGAAGCCAATTCTAGATTTAACTTTGGATTGGAGATGTTTGATGTGGGTCTGGAAGGAGAGTTTACAGTCTAACCAGACACCTAGGTATTTGTAGTTGTCCACGTATTCTAAGTCAGAGCCGTCCAGAGTAGTGATGTTGGACAGGCGGGCAGGTGCAGGCAGCGATCGGTTGAAGAGCATGCATTTAGTTTTACTTGTATTTAAGAGCAATTGGAGGCCACGGAAGGAGAGTTGTATGGCATTGAAGCTTGCCTGGAGGGTTGTTAACACAGTGTCCAAGGAAGGGCCAGAAGTATAGAGAATGGTGTCGTCTGCATAGAGGTGGATCAGAGACTCACCAGCAGCAAGAGCGACATCAGTTCGTATAATGGAGTGAAATGTTTTTGAATCATAAGACTAGAATTCTTGAATGTATGTGCATAGGAAAAGAGGAACTGTTAACAGACAAGGAGCTGTGGCAGACCACTTGTGACCACAGTGCAACTGATGACAGGGAAAGAGGTCTCCCCACCCGAAACCGTTAGATTTGCAGTAGATTGTGTAACATGCGGCAGGATATGATAAGCAATGTATCTGTAGGAGAAGACTTATAAACCGTATTGACAGTGTTAGGAGAAGAGGAGGGGCATTTATATGACCAAATGTGAGGTATAAAAGGCTATGTGCATTGTATGATTTTTTTAGAGCTCTTGTGAATAAACCTTTTGACTATTCTAAGCTGGGACTCTGTCTGTTTCATTCAACCAGAATCTTACAAATTCGGGGTTGCAGACTGAGTAGTTTAATTGAAGTTCTGTTTATGAACATTGATAACATAATTCTCATAACACTACACTAGTTCATTTAGCAGAAAAGATTTGCTTAGACTTCCGTGGCATTATTTAGGATGAAGAATATCATTTAACATAGCTGGATAAAATATAAAGGATATTTTCTCGAAACGATTTGACGGAGTGTGCACATGCGGCTATTCTGTGTTGAGCGACTACCAAAGAAACAAGTACTCCTATATGCTTAATCTGGAGTTATTTATGTAACTTTGGTTGTGATACAAAGTTTGGGCTATATGTTTAGATTTTTTTATACATTCTAAGGCTGCATGATACGACTAATGATGATTTTAAAAAGGTTGCATGAAAGGCATGAGCTCTGCTAGATTTTTTTGCGCAGGCTGTACACACTTCATCAGTCTCTCATTCACAATTTTACAAGCACTTGATAATGCCTTGAATTTCCCAGCTGCATCCCCTTTGTGTGGCCGTAATGCCCCCTAAAACAAATCCATGCCTTTAGCGGCTGAATATAATCATTATAATTCCCGTCTCCCGGCTGCGTGGCGAAGCACCCCTCACTTACACGGCTCTCCGTCATGTGATCAGGTCTTTCTCACAGGCTACAGATGAAGACAGACACATTGGGGACGCAACTGTGTGCGTCCTTATCCAATTCCAAATTATTGAAGATATTGGAAGAACTGTTCACATTTACTTTTCATCAGCCAACAAGATGGGTAGGCCTAACGAACAGCAAAAGCACTAGCCTATGTCAATCTATTTTCCCCCATAGTACAAAAGTTTACCTATTCTATTTTGTACCAGAAATAAATATTCCAAACATAGTCTGAGACAGTGGTGGGATGCGATAGATCCCAAATGAATACAACCACTAGCATAAAAAAACGTGTTTTAAGCAATTAGCCTGACGCAGCAGATGAGAACGTTTAGCTTAAAATGTTAATAAACTATTAGGCTATATCTTCACATTAGAAGTGCAGCAATGTGCACACAGCAGTAGGCGATAAGCGCAAATGTTCCATTAGCAGGAAAACACCATTCTCAAACGTGCCCACAAATGTGATTATGAATGCAATGCTTTTATTATAAATGTGCATTTTTTATGGTGATTTTTTTTCTCACAAACTTGGAACTCTACACCCGTTGTAAAGTGAATTCATGTGCTTCCCTTAAAGAAGTTATTTGGCCACTTTAGTTGTGATACAAACCTTATCAAAATATATAGGCCTATGGGCTAGGCTACGTGCGACTATGATTTGAAAAAATAATAATAATAAAATCGCAAAAAAAGCCTGCGCCTTTCTTGACTTAAACTGGGCATCATTCACAAGTGATAATATAGAATTCACAAGCTAATATTGTCACCCATGACACGATACTTGATTTAATCTTGTCTTTACATATACTAAATATTATATGTGTGAAATTTGTTTTGATTTAGAATGGACCATTATCATACACCTGTATCAAAACGGGCAGCGGGAAAAATACATGTTATCTGTCACGCCCTGGTCTTAGTATTTTGTGTTTTCTTTATTATTTTGGTCAGGCCAGGGTGTGACATGGGTTATTTATGTGGTGTGTTTTGTCTAGGGGTTTGTTGTAGGTTATGGGATAGTGGTTAGTGGGGTTGTCTAGAATAGTCTATGGCTGCCTGGAGTGGTTCTCAATCAGAGGCAGGTGTTTATTGTTGTCTCTGATTGGGAACCATATTTAGGCAGCCATATTCTTTGAGTGTTTCGTGGGTGATTGTTCCTGTCTTAGTGTTTGTTTGCACCAGATAAGGCTGTTTAGGTTTTCACGTTAGGTTTCTTGTTTTGTATTGTTTGTGTTTATCTTTTATTAAAGATGAATCAAAATAACCACGCTGCATTTTGGTCCTCCTCTCCTTCGACGGAAGAAATCCGTAACATTATCAATGTACTGAAATTGTGAATGGAGGACACTTTTCCCATGGTTCATTTTCATGCCAGCCTGGTAGGCTATACTCCTGTTGTAACAATGTACTCTTTGGGCTAGACGTGCCTCAAGCAACCCACCTCGACAACATCCGGTGAAATTGCAGAGCACCGAATCCAAATTACAGAAATCGTAATAGTAAACATTCATGAAAATACAAGTGTCATACATCATTTATAAGATACATTTTTTGTTAATCCAGCAACGTTATCAGATTTCAAAAAGGCTTTATGGCGAAAGCACTCCATGCGATTATCTGAGGACAGCGCCCCGCATACAAAAGCATTAAAAACATTTTCCAACCAAGCAGATGCATCGCGAAAGTCAGAAATAGCGATAAAATAAATCCCTTACCTTTGAAGATCTTCATCTGGTTGCAATCACAAGGGTCCCAGTTACATAACAAATAGTCATTTTGTTTGATAAAGTCCTTCTTTATATCCCAAAAAAGTAAGTTTATTTGGCACGCTTCATTCAATAATCCACGTTTCCCCTAGTTCAAAATGCATACAAAATGAATCCCAAACGTTATCAATAAACTTGGTCCAAACATGTCAAACAATGTTCCCAATCAATCCTCAGGTACCCTAATATGTAATAAACGATCCAATTTAAGACGGAAAATAGTATATTCAATACCGGAGATAAATAATCAAGTGTGCACCCTCACCGGAGCGCGTCAAACATTTTCGCAAAATATATCACTTACCTTTGAAGATCTTCATCTTTTTGCAATCCCAAGACTCCCAGTTACACAATGAATGGTCGTTTTGTTCGATAAAGTCCTTCTTTATATCCCAAAAATGTCTGTTTATTTGGCGCGTTTGATTCAGAAATACACCTGTTCCAACTCGCCCAACATGCCTACAAAGGAAACTAAAAAGTTACCTGTAAACTTGGTCCAAACATTTCAAACAATGTTTCTAATCCAACCTCAGGTACCTTAATATGTAAATAATCAAATTTAAGACGGAATAAACTGTTTTCAATACCGGAGAAAAACAACGAGAAGCGTTGACATGCACCAAAAGACTAGAGTCCTTCTGAGTGACACTTTGAAAGAATACGAATACTTCTTCATTAAAAAAAAAAACATTATACAATTTCTAAAGACTGTTGACATCTAGTGGAAGCCATAGGAACTGCAATCTGGGTACTAATAATTAGGCTTTCCCATAGAAAAGCATTGAAAAGTCCAATGACCTCAACAACAACAAAAATTCATGGATGGATTGTCCTCGGGGTTTCGCCTGCCAAATCAGTTCTGTTATACACAGACATTATTTTAGCAGTTTTAGAAACCTTAGAGTGTTTTCTATATCCTAATTTCTGGGCCTGAGTAACAGGCAGTTTACTTTGGGCACCTCAGTCATCCAAACTTCCGAATACTGCCCCCTAGCCTTAAATGTCAGGAAAGTTGAGAAATAAATATAGTAGGCATAGCGAGTTGCAGTAGTTCAGATGGGAGATTAGGACCTGCGCCGCTTCCTGTGTGAAGTAGGGTCATACTGATA
Source organism: Oncorhynchus mykiss (assembly GCF_057628025.1). Taxonomy (NCBI): domain Eukaryota; kingdom Metazoa; phylum Chordata; class Actinopteri; order Salmoniformes; family Salmonidae; genus Oncorhynchus; species Oncorhynchus mykiss. Next base: position 59,339,075 of record NC_143030.1, read on the forward strand.
CTGTACGGATGTTGTAGAGCATGTGTCAAACTCATTCCACGGAGGCCCAAGTGCCTGTGGGGTTTTCACTCCTCCCTTGTACATAATTGATGAATTATGGTCCCTAATTAGTAAGGAACTCTGCTCACCTGGTTGTCTAGTACTTAATTGAAAGGAAAAAACAGAAACCTACAAACACTCGGCCCTCTGGAATGAGTGACAACCATGTTATGTTGGGTGTCCAGGGTCACGCCAAGGATCTATGCACTCTGGGCAGGGGGACAATATGGAGTTGTCAAATGTGATGAAGAGGTCTCGGAGCTGGCCAACCTTCCCAGGGAGGAAGGTTGAGCTTGAGGTGGTGGACCTACATCCAAGCTGAGATATCTGCCAGGCATGCAGAGATGCGTGTTGCTACCTGGGTGTCAGAAGGAGAAAATGAGAAAAGTAGTTGAGTGTCATCCACATAGCAATGATAGGAGAGACCATGTGAAGATAGGATGGAGCTGAGTGACTTGATTTATAGAGAGAAAAGTTGAGGGCCTAGAACCGAGCCTTGCGGGACACCAGTATTGAGAGTATGTGGTGCAGACACAGATCCTCTCCATGTCACCTGGTAGGAGCAACCCGCCAGGTAGGATGCAATCCAAGGGTGTGAAGAGCCTGCGATTTCCAGCCCTGTTGGATGGAGAGGAGGATCTGATGGTTCACAGCGGATAGATTTAGGAGAATGAGAACAGAGAGAGAGTCAGATTTGGCAGTGCGGAGAGCCTCCTTGACAGAGGACAGCAGTCTCGGTTGAGCCTGACTGGTTAGGGTCAAGAAGATCTTTCTGAGAGAGATAGCAAGAGACTTGGTCAGAGACAGCCCACAGGTGTTTTGGAAAGAAAATACAGAAGTGATACTGCTCAGAGGGATAGAGTTTCCTAGGCTTATTGGCGAAATATTTACATTTAAAGTGATAGAAAGTGGCTTTAGCAGCAGATACAGAAGAAGAGAATGTAGAGAGGAAGGATGATAGGCCCTCAGAAGTTTCGTTTTCCTCCATTTTCGCTCAGCTGCCTGCAGCCCTGTTCTGTAAATTCGCAACGCGTCACTCAGCCATGGAGCAGGAGGGGAGGGCCGAGCCAGCCGGTAGGAAAGGGGACATTGCGAGTCAAAGGATGTAGAAGAGAGGAGAGTAGGGTCAAAGAGGCAGAATCAGGAGACAGGAGGGAGAAGGATTTAGCAGAAGGAAGAGATTATAGGATAGAAGAGGAGAGAGTAGTGGGAGAGAGAGAGCAAAGATTGCGACGGTATATGACCATCTGGGTAGGGGCTGAGTGGGTAGGTTTGGAGGAGAGGGAGACCGAAAAGGAAACAACGTAGTAATCAGAGATCTAGCAAAATGCTAATTCTGTTTTACAAGAAATGGGTTGAGATGACTCAAACACTGTACATATCTAGCATGCCCTCCTTTGCGACAATGTTATTGGGGCACGGAAAGTTAGATTAGTCTTCTAATTTGAACTTAACTGCCATTAAAGTTGGTGGTTACTACTGGTTTCAGATTGTGAGAGAAACTGTCTGCCATGTTTGGTGTTTTGGTAAGGGTTCAGAGTGACGTCACGCATCCAAGAAGCCTCAACCAATCATTTTGTGACATGATATGCGATAACCATACATCTCTAAGAAATATAAAAAAGAGAGAGAGAGAGGACTGAAAAGGTAGGCACATGGATTTTATGTTTTGGTGCAGTGGGAAAGCCTTGGGGTTCTCTCTGTGAGCCCCAGGAAGAGTAGCTAAAGAGTAGCTGCTGCTTTTTCAACAGTGAATGGGGATCCTAATAAAATACAAAAAAAGCGAGAAAGAGAAAGAGAGCGAGAGAGACAGTGAGAGTGTGAGTGAGTGAGAGAGAGAGAAGACTTAATAGGAGCCTTTTCTTTCTGCCTTAATAGCTTTGATTGTTTGTGAGTCATTCTCTTTGCCTGATATTAAAACCAATCCATCGGGACCTATGCAATTTCACTGAGCTCCCCCGCTGTTCGGCTAGAATCCCTGAGACTTTATTTGGAGATCAAACAGCAACTTGCCACTCATAAACACCAACATGAATGCAATGCATCGGCCCAAATCAAAACAAAAATGGATATGTCTCTTGCAGGCTGACAGAAACCAGACCGTAGTCACTTAATAATCCTTATAAGATTTATGACGTGTTACGACCGCCTGGGGCTAATGGGATCTGAAATGTGGAATTAATGAAGGCCTACAGTATGCGTCTGTGAATGCAGTATTTCTGCTGCTCAATGGTGTTTGTGCACAACAGCCGTGGCAGGTAGCTTAGCGGTTAAGAGTGTTGGACCAGTAAGCATAAGGTCGCTGGTTTGAAGCCCCGAGCTGACTAGGTGAGAAATAGGTTGATGTGCCCTTGAGCAAGGCACTTAACCCAAGTTGCTCTGGATAAGAGCATCTGCTAAGTGACTAAAATATAACAGGCATGGGGTTAATTAAATTGTATTCAGTCAATTCAGGATAATTTGAAAAATACCTTAATTAACTGAAAATGGCCATTTAATTTGAGCACAAATCCTAAATTGACTGCCTTACTGGAATTGACCCCAACCTTTGTGAAGAAATCTATTTACTCACTTTTATTAAGCAGCTGACAAATTCTTAGTGCTCAAACATTGCAACATTCTTAATAGCTTGTCTAATGTGAAATGCATAATGGCATATTATTTTATTTATCTGTTATTTTACCAGGTAAGTTGACTGAGAACAACATTCTCATTTGCAGCAACAACCTGGGGAATAGTTACAGGGGAGAGGAGGGGGATAAATGAGCCAATTGTAAACTGGGGATTATTAGGTGACCATGATGGTTTGATGGCCAGATTGGCAATTTAGCCAGGACACCAGGGTTAACACCCCTACTCTTACAATAAGTGCCATGGGATCTTTAATGACCGCAGAGAGTCAGGGCACCCGTTTAACGTCCCATCCGAAAGATAGCACCCTACACAGGGCACTGGCCTGGGGCTTTGGGATATTAGACCAGAGGAAAGTGCCTCCTATAGGCTCTCCAACACCACTTCCAGAAGCATCTGGTCTCCCATCCAGGGACTGACCAGGACCAACCCTGCTTAGCTTCAGAAGCAAGCCAGCAGTGGGATGCAGGGTGGTATGTTGCTGGCTAATTTTGCATCAAAACAATTTTGGCCAATAGCTATTTAGCAACTGAGCCCATTTAACAGCCAATTGAGGGTCACCTCTCCCTTGAACAAATTCCTTATAACTAATCTAAAGACTGCTGACCAATGGAAGCCGTCTTAAGAATTGACTTCCATTTCTTTGGACACTCTAGCCCAGTCCAAAAACTATTAGCCTAGCCCGTGCCCCTGTAGATCTCTATTTTCGTGTCAATGCACATTCGTTGGGAATTTTAACCTGTTAAAGGGGAATGGACACACTTTAGGAAGTAAATCTAAGCAAAGAGATGTATTTTATCCACTTATACTAAAAGCATGTGCATTTAACATAAAAACATATCTATATTTAGTATTTTGATCGCCGACGAGGTTTATTTGAGCTACGGTCAGCGCCATTTTAAATTGCCATAGTAACGACTGATGCCAGTGCTCACTGGCAGGCATCAGCAAATTGTCTGTGGTATTGAGTTTTTGTGCTGAGAGTGAATGAAGAGAGTGAGGTTAGGGGCGAACAACGAAGATGGCAACAGCAAGTTGTAATTCAAATATGAACTGTATAGCGCCAGGCTGTATGAATTGGCCCCCAAAAATCCCTCTGTAAACTACCATCGGCTTCCCATGGACCTACAACTTTAGAAGAAGTGGCTCCATGGCCTGAAAAGGAAGGACATGCCAGCTTGACCTAGCAGGATCTGCAGACAGCACTTTGCGGAGGCAGACTTCGCAATGAAGGGCACTTTCGATGAGGAAACTGGGAGTTTCCGAATGGAAAGGAGTCATAGGCCTACGTTGAAGCCCTCTGCTTGCGCCTCCATTTGAAATTGAGGGTTATGGTGTAGGGGTTACCAACCGACCATCATGAACATCACTGATTTTTGGAGTCAAGCAAAAGCAACTGAATGGAGGAGGCGACGTGAGTAAATTCAATGGAACCTGAAGTAACGTTAACCGGTCATGACTGTTGTTGACTAGGCTAGTGTTAGACACTGGACAACTTTATTGCAACTCTAGCTGAAGGTAACTAGCTAATTGCGTCTGAAGTGTTTTGTGTAACACTCCCCAGCAAATAACGTCAGCAAGCAACTCAACTGCAACTAAAATTGCAACACAGTTTCGTGTACCCGTTATTAGGCAACGTTACTAGTTGTAGCTAGCTTCCACCTCAGATAGTCAAGTACTGTAACACATTTTGTTGACAGATTTGTTTTTGTAATGTTTTGTTAGCTCCACCTCATTTAGCTAGACTGAAGTTGACATAGCTAATGTTTGCTGAAAAACACATGTCCCTGTGTTTGCTGTGTGTGTGGGGACAAAGCATACAAGACGAGTAGCTTGTTAATGCAAACTGATATATTTGGGTTGAGTTGTCTTAACAAAACATTTTATTGTTTTCAGGATGACATCTTCATCCCTGAAAATGTTTTCATCCTGGAGGAGACTGTGCAGAAGGCAGAGGTGGTACATGCAAATCCATGCTATTTCTAAGGCTATTGTTTATTTCAAGTATATGCAGTGATTCTTGAATATTACTACAGCCTAATAGATGCCTTCATTGTTTTCTACCAACAGGAAAGAACAGTTAGTACAGCATGCCAAACTGACTCCTGGGTGCCAGTGTTCCCGTGCTGCGGTGGAGAAGAGGTCCACCGGGACCATCACTAAAGAGCTCAGGGCCCAGCTAGATTGCGCTCACAACCATCAGTATTCCACCGGGTCCTGCCCCTATACGCCACAGATGGAGCTGAATGAGAGTGAGATCTGTGAAGACCATAAACTCGCTGTATGAACCTGAGAGCTCAGAATCACAATCATCACAGTCCGAGCCAAGATATACTATCAATCACTTTGGGGGAGCGGGATGTTGTTCCGAAAATGGAGAAAGAGCAGGCCATTCAAAAAGATACACCCATCCATAAAGGGAATCGGAGTGGAATTGTTTTAACGCAGTTTTTTTTTACCCGTTTCAATGGATGTGCTACCTTGTCCCAGTTCTGCTGTTTCAATTTTCTCTCTCTCTCAACCTAATGCTCAGCTACAAAAAGACAACTGACATTTGCTCCTGAGGTGTTGAACTGTTGCACCCTCTATAACCGCAGTGGTTATTATTTTGATGTAAAAAGGGCTTTTGTAAAATACATTTGATTGATTGTTTGCTGTGCTAGATGTTGTGTATTCACTAACTCTCTGAGTGATGGTCCATTTTTAGTGTCTAACATATTTGTGTGTATTTAATCTCCATCTTAACTTTTAAAGTGGCAATCAGCAGTAGAAACAATAAAGTGTCTCCCTGCTCCTCTTTCAGTAAAAAGCTGAGGGATGGGGCTGGAGAAATGTAACCACTCTCAAATTCATAGACCGAGCGATAGATGCACGGACTGACCATCCATGAAATCAAAATTGTAATCATGTTTCTATGATCTGTTTCCACGACCATGTACCCAGTTCGCTTTGGATAAAGGCATCTGCTAAATGGCATATATTATTAAAGTCTACTTTGACTCTGCCAACTAGCTGCCCAGTGGTTAGGATTCCTTTCCAATAGATGGCAGAAAATTGCATAAGAGACAAATGTTCTGAATAGACAACAGTAGTATCAAAAACTGGAACAAAAAGGAAAATGTCTAAAATTAGAATGGAATATATGTGTGTGAATGATAATGAATCGCATCTTGTTGAGATGCGTTTGTTGAGTAAGGATGCATATGTGGGAAATCCATTTGAGGTGTCGAAAATGGTGAAGAATGCGCTTGGAAAAGTGGAGTCCGTCAGAGTGACCAGGAGTGGTCTTATTTTGATTAAATGTATTTATGAAGAGCAGAGGAATATTGCAGTGGGGCTCAGAAGAATCCAGACAACAGGAGTTTTATGTTTTGAACTTCGGAGTAGAGCACAGAGTCATCTCAGGGGTGACAACGGATGTTCAGGTTGAATACAAGAAGATAATTCCTGGTGTGATTGGTGCCCGGCGTCTGACCGCTGGGTGAATGGGGAAAAATAAGTAAGTCTGTTGGTCCTGTTGTTTTTTGATAAAGATGAAATACCTACGCATGTGAATCTTGGTTATGTAAGATACGCCGTAAGAGCTTTCGTCCCCAAACCACTGTAGTGTAAGACTTGAAATGATTTGGCGATCTTTCAAGTGTATGCAGACGAACAGAGTAAACTGAAGAACGGTGTGTAGAAAGACGACCGTGTTGCAATTGTGGTGGGGATCATGATCCTGAGTTCCTGAAGTGCCCTTTACGGGTGAACGAGATTGCGATGGCAAACATTTGAGCTGTTAATCGAATATCCTATGCAGAGGCGATTAAAATAATTGAGAAAACATGAAACTGGACATAATTGTGGCTGCGGCAGAAAAGTTTTCAGGATTTAAGGATTTTTCATCAGAAGACTTGCAACGGGTACTGGTGCCGGAAGACCCACCCTCCCCTGTGTAGGGACCAGATTGGTATTATTTTTCAATGATGGTAATTTGTTAAATTTTGGGGGGGAATCCTGTTTCCATCCGAAAATCACATTACATTGTGTGATCGCCAATTATACCATAGAAGAAGAAGAATATTGGATAATTTTACAGCCTGTCCAGTAGTTGGCAGTATGAGTCCTTTCTTTGCATGTTTTCGCACAATGGTCTTCATAGAAGAAAAGGCGCGATGTTTGGACTTTTCAGAAAAAACAAACTTGTCAAAATAAGAAGTCTGAATGAAACTACAAAACATGGGGTGGCTGCAACAAGTCTGCAAGAGCTTCTCAAAAAGGGGAGTAAACTCCTACAGGTACGATTTCGCCCAGTAGTTTAGCAATATTTAGTACATTCTACTACTACCAGATCGAAACAGCAACACCTGCAATAAGGAAATGGCGATAGTTACAGTTACATTGTTATTTTGTTTAAATTATGTGAATCCTTTTCTTATAGGTTCCACTCGTCGGTTCGCATATTTGCTTGTATGAAGATGGAACAGAGTTGTCAGAGGACTATTTCCGAAGTCTTCCAGACAATGCTGAACTTGTCCTTCTTGCCATGGGTGAGAGATGGAGCGGATGTGAGTTAAATATTATAACTGTGACAAACAGCTAGCCAACTAACCACCTCAGACTTGGTTACATGCACACACATATATATATATATATATATATATATATATATATATTGATGAGACCTACTTTATGTAGCTGTGCATGGTAAATATATGATAACAATACTAATTTAAATATGCACTTCAAATACTTTATGTAGGCAAATAATTGCATTAATTGATTTGAAAAGGATGGATTAGCCATGCTTTCACTTGTAGGAAGAGCAGTTAACCACACTCACTAATATGTGGCTTAACTTTACCTGCCAGTGATGCTTGCTAGTGCAGCCTGGTCTCATAGACTAGACATAACAGAGTACATGTAAATCCGGGACACCCAAATTAGTATGATATGTTTGGTATGGTTGCATAAGACAGAAGGTTACTTAAGCAAAAAGTAGGGTGGATAACGCAAACATCTAGCAACCTAAATGTTGCGTGTTTGAATCTCATCACGGACAGCTTTAGCAACTTTGCGACTACCTTCTACTTTACAATTACTTAGCATGTTAGCTAACCCTTCCCCAAACCCAGTATTTCCCAAACTTGGTCCTGGGAAACACTGCCCTAACCTTAACCCTTTAACCTAACTACTCATCTTGATTCTAACCCTAGCTAAAGTTAGCCACCTAGCCAACATTAGCCACAACAAATTGGAATTAGAAACATATTGTACGAATTGCAATTTGTTACATACAGTATTAATATGAATTTTAATTTGTAACGTATCATACGAAATGGATGATGGACATCCACAAATTAATACATACCATAAGAAACGCAACATATCATACTAATTGGAGTGTTCCAGATTTACATTCACTATGTTACGTCTACATCGGAGTCCAGGTTGGCCAGTTAGGCTGTCTGGGCTTCAAACCCAGTTGGTCACATTGGTGCCATGGCTTAGATGTGTAGCTAACAAAAGTTGTTCTGTGAATCAATTTAAATAACAGGTATGATTTGTTATTATTCCAGTTGTCTGTGACATAAGCCGGTTGCTGGACACCGACAGGAACTTAGATCTTCTGATTGATGCGGCTAAGGGGCTTCTCTCTGACGAGCGGTCTCCAAAGAGACGCAAACTCCTGGGGGAACTGCTGCTGCATTTGAAGGACAGCTCTGACACTGAAAACAGAGAAGATGATGAAGACTGGTTCCAAGGTAAAAATTCCTTTATCTTGGGATGGAAAGAAATCATGCAGGGAACAATGCAATAGCCAAAAGCAAGATGGAGCAAAGTATGAGACACTTTTTATATTTAGATGAACCAAACTGTGCCTTTTTAAAGTTGCACTCTTCCATTTCTGTGCTTTCAGGAATTGATGTCAGATTTAAGACCAAATCGGCCTACATGAAGTACAACTGTGAGAGCAGGATTCGTGGATACATGAAGGAGGTAAAACTGTATTACTGATGCTTTGGTTTGACACTGAAAGTGGTTGGGACTGTCAAGAAGTGATTCTCAAGGAGTACCTCATTATAACAAATCTACTCCAAATTGTTATCTTCCCTTCTATTTTCTGAGGGGAAAGAATATACTTACTCATGACTGATTTTATAGTTTGCATATTCACAGGTGGATAGTTATGCTCAAACAATCCAAAAGCCTAAACTCAAGGCAGAATACAAGAAGACTGCAGAGTCCTTGATGCTGCAGCTGAAGTCTGACAAGTACAATGGCTGCTACTTCAACAGGACAGAGAAGGAACTCAATCGACTATGCACCAAGGATGGATGGTTCTCCTGTCAGGTAACATTTATGAACCTGAAAGTGGCTAGTAATGCAGGATTTGACTATAATAAAGCATAAACACAACATAATTAATTATGTGATGTACAATAGTCACAGTCATGATGGAGATGTGAATAGTTACCAACAGTTCCAGATCATGTTTGGCTCCATAGCATCCTGTCTTATAGCCTGTGTCCTTCCCTCATCCCTCTCCTTTCCTCAGGGTGCGTTTGACCAGGATGAATGCATTTCCCTCCACTCCATCAACCCCTATGGCAACCGAGAGAGCAGGATTCTCTTTAGCACCTGGAACTTGGACCACAGGTGGGTTTAGTGAATAACGGTTATTAATATCATTCAGAATGTCAGGCTCACAATCGTGTTTGAAACAGTATTACAAAAAAGCTTTCTTAATTATCAATTGGAATGTTATGTATGTCCTGTCAGTTATGGATCAAATCTGTAGAAATCTGTCCCAGGATTGAGAAGAAGAGGACGGTCATTCCTGCCCTGGTGGAAGCACTGCAGAACCGCAAGAGCAGCAACATAAACCTGGACTATTTTTATAAACTGCTGTTCACTCGGGAGAATCTAAAGCTGGTGCATATTGTATGCCACAAGAAAAGTGCCCATGACTTGCTGTGTGATAAAAGAAACATGTACAAATGGGGCAAACGAAAGGGATTATAAAGGGAAAATGCTTTTTACATTTCAGTGCAGATGCCTTTTGTAGTGTTTGTTGTACATTATCTGTTTAAGAATAACCAAGACTTATAACTACTGGTAAATTGAACTAAATGTAATTCAGGGCAGGGAACATTGTTTTCTGCTGCTCTCAGAACAGCTGATTTGTTGATCATTTTGTGCTAGTGATATTAAAAAGAACTCCATTATGAGCCACTGATTGGGTAGTAGTCAATGGGCCAATCCCAAATCGTCCCCTAATCCCTATGCACAGGGTGCATTCAGTGTAATTCAATGCTTGCTACATTGTGTGACGGTTTGTACTGAAAGACACGTGTCTCCCAAAATGGTGCGTACCATGCTTCAACAGCCTTTGAGGTAAATTTGTGCCCGTTTGGTGGTTGTGGCCTGATCAATATGGATGTAACTATTTACATTTTGAAACACGTGAAGCACACACCGCACAATCTTCTGGGACGCCATAATCACAATGTTCTTCAACTGGTCGTTCACTACCTTTTTCCGTTGAATTTAAAATGCAAAACACTGTTTTGTTGTACTGAAGACGCCCCCCCCCCCCCCCCCCCCCCCCTTTCCTATCAGATGTCAAGGTGGAGCTATTACCAGATTGATTACACCTGTCTAATCCATTTATTATTTTTTTTAACCTTTATTTAACTAGGCAAGTCAGTTAAGAACAAATTATTATTTTCAATGACGGCCTAAGAATAGTGGGTTAACTGCCTTGTTCAGGGGCAGAACGACAGATTTGTACCTTGTCAGCTCAGGGATCTTGCAACCTTTCGGTTACTAGTCTAACACTAACCACAAGGCTACCCTGCCACTCCAATGCATAGAGAATGATTTGTTTGGACATTTTCATATATATTATAATTTTAATGTGCTCTCATTATATTTGGATGTATATTCTAATTTCATTACTGTTTCCACGATAATTGTGTGGGGTGAACCAATAAAGTATTGAAAGAAAGTTGTCTCAGGTTTGACTATATTGTTTTGGAGTCACGCAGATTTTATTACAGCAGAGCTGTTTACGGCCATAAGCAAACAGGAAAACGCTCATCCAGAGGTGGACCTCCTAGAGGCCGGGGACTTTAATGCAGGGAACCTTACATTTATTTTACATCATTTCTACCAGCATGTTAAATGTGCAACCAGAAGGGAAAAAAACGAGACCACCTTTACTCCACACAGATATGTATAAAAAGCTCTCCCTCACCCTCCATTTGGCAAATCTGACCATAACTCTATCCTCCTGATTCCTGCTTACAATCAAAAACTAAAGCAGGAAGCACCAGTGACTCGGTCAATAAAAAAGTGGTCAGATGAAGCAGATGCTAAACTACAGGACTGTTTTCCTAGCACAGACTGGAATATGTTCCGGGATTCTTTCGATGGCATAGAGTACACCACATCAGTCACTGGCTTCATCAGTAAGTGCATCGATGACGTCGTCTCCACAGTGACCGTACGTACATACCCCAACCAGAAGCCATGGATTACAGGCATCATCCGCACTGAGCTAAAGGGTAGAGCTGCCGCTTCAAGGAGCGGGACTCTGACCCGGAAGCTTGTAAGACCAAAGCGTCAATACAGGACTAAGATTGAATCGTACTACACAGGCTCCGACACTCGTTGGATGTGTCAGGACTTGCAAACAATTACAGACTACAAAGGGAAGCACAGCTGCGAGCTGCCCAGTGACACGAGCATACCAGGCAAGCTAAATTACTTCTGCTCACTTCGAGTCAAGTAACACTGAAACATGCATGAGAGCATCAGCTGTTTCGGATGACTGTGTGATCACGCTCTCCGCAAGAACACTAAAATATCATGCCTAATTGAATACCGACCCATAGCACTCACGTCTGTAGCCATAAAGTGCTTTGAAAGGCTGGTCATGGCTCACATCAACACCATTATTCCAGAAACCCTTGACCCACTCCAATTTGCTTACCACCCCAACAGATCCACAGATGATGCAATCTCTATTGCACTCAACACTGCCCTTTCTCATCTGGACAAAAGGAACACCTAATTGAGAATGCTATTCATTGACTGCAGCTCAGCATTCAACACCATAGTGCCCTCAAAGCTCATCACTAAGCTAAGGACCCTGGGACTAAACACCTCCCACTGAAACTGGATCCTGAACTACCTGACGGGCCACCCCCAGGTGGTAAGGATAGGTAACAACACATCCGCCTCGCTGATCCTCAACACGGGGGGCCCCTCAGGGGTGCGTGCTCAGTCCCCTCCTGTATTCCCTGTTCACTCATGACTGCATGGCCAGGCACAACTCTTAACACCATCATCAAGTTTGCAGATGACACAATAGTGGTAGGCCTGATCACAGACGATGACACAGCCTAAGGGAGGTCAGAGACCTGGCCGTGTGGTGCCAGGACAACAACCTCTCCCTCATCGTGATTAAGACAAAGGAGATGATGGTAGACTACAGGAAAAGGAGGACCGAGCACACCCCCATTTTCATCGACGGGGCTGTAGTGGAGCAGGTTGGTATCCACATCACCAACAAACTATCATGGTCCAAACACACTAAGACAGTCATGAAGAGGGCACAACAAAACCTACTCCCCATCAGGAGATTGAAAAGATTCGGCATGGGTCGTCAGATCCTCAAAAGGTCCTACAGCTGCACCATCGAGAGTCTTGACTGGTTGCATCACTGCCTGGTATGGCAACTGCTCAGCCTCCGACCGCAAGGCACTACAGAGGGTAGTGGATACAGCCCAGTACATCACTGGGGCCAAGCTTCCTGCCATTCAGGACCTCAATACCAGGCGGTGTCATTGGAAGGCCCTAAAAATTGTCAGACTCCAGCCACCCTAGTCATAGACTGTTCTCTCTGCTACCGCACGGAAAGCTGTACCAGAGCGCCAAGTCTAGGTCCAAAAGGCTTCTTAACAGCTTCTACACCCAAGCCATAAGACTCCTGAACAGCTAATCAAAGGGCCAACCAGACCCCTCTTTTACCTCGACTAACTGTTGCCCTCGCACATTGACTCTGTACTGGTACCCCCTGTATATAGTCTCGCTATTGTTATTTTACTGCTGCTGTTTAATTATTTGTAACTTTTATTTTCTATGTTTTACTTAACACTTGTTTTTCTTAAAACTTCTCAAAGCATTGTTGGTTAAGGGCTTGTAAGTAAGCATTTCACTAAGGTTTGAAAATCCACCTGTTGTATTTGGCACATTTGACAAATAAAATTAGACTTGAGAACTGATTGCAGCTCCATGGCCTGTAACCGTCATTAGATAATTATGTGATAAAGTTATGCTTTCATTTGGGCAAGTGTAAATGTGTTTGTGGAACAATACAGACACAGGTAATTGAAAATTTAAAAAAAGTTTACTTGCTCCTTGTATTGGCAGTGTAACATTACCTATGTTTAACTTCTAGTGATTTTTGTCGACATTTACAAAGTTGGCATTGAAAATATACTGAACAAAAATATAAAACATGCAACATTTTTTTTTACTGAGTAACAGTTCATATAAGGAAAATCAGTCAATTGAAATAAATTCATATCAAGTCACGACCGGGCAGGTGTAGCCATGCCTACCCACTGGGGAGCCAGGCCCAGCCAATCAGAATGAGTTTCCATTAGCCGTTTAGGCAAATTGCACTGAAACTGGCAACAGACTGTATTCTCTCCCACCCGTCGGTTTCATGTCTCAGGTAGTCCGAGGAAGCCAGAATGGATATAATCCAATATTTGACTAATTTTGTGCCAATGTATCACCACTGTCCGTGCCACTGTGAAACTTACACTCCTGCAGATCAGAAATAACTAAATGGTGAAAGTTGCCAGCCAACCAGTTGAAGAAATTGATTTTGCAAGCAGTAGGCATTTAGAATTAAATGTAGCATGGAGCTCATGATGACACTTTCCCCATGAACCTGCCAAAGTATTCAGCAATCATTTATTACAAAGAAAGTTTGAAGAAAGGAAAATCCCACCCATTGAACTGATATAAATGTTGTAATTTATGTGTCTTTAGAAAGTGTTTCCTATATCTGCAGTTTCCGTTACACATCACCATTTTTTTTGTCGCTACATTGCTTTTGTCTAATAAACCCAGGTCAATGGAAACCTGCCTAAAGACTACATGATTTTTATGTTGCATTCATTCAGTCGTGCTATTACATAGCAATATAAAAACACCAAATAAAGACATTACTGTGCATACATACTGACAAGGCAACCAGTAACAAAGTAAAAGACACATTCAATAAAAATAGAACGAGCGCTTACCCTGTACCAATTAAACAATATATACGCACACTATAGGTCCTGATAATTGAAAAGCAAGAAGTTACTTTGTTAGTGCAAATAGCTTTTTAAACATCAATACAAATTTAAAAACTTTGGGGTACATGCTGGCAAAAAGTTAACTTGATACCCTCGTTCCATTGAACAAATCCACTTTCCCAGGCTTGTCTGCCATTAGGCTAGTAAAAGGACAGAGGTTTTAATCCATCCCATTGATAGTTTATAGAAGTAACTAAATCCTAAGTGCCATTTATGTCCTCTTGCTGCATGTCTGTGTAGCCCTCTTCATCACTGTCCTCTTTGGCGTAGTACTGTCGTCTCCGGTGCTCCCTCCTGCTGAAGGTCAAGGAGGCTGCAGATCTCTGTGGACAATCCTACAAGGCAAATGGAAATAACAGTATTTGAAATTAGGCCACATACTCCAAACATCAGACCATTATTTCACCCATCACACCAAGCACTTCTTGTAAAACTCTCCTCTCACCTGTACAACTTCCATGTTTCCGAAGAACTTTTCCACAGGAAGAACCTGGTTGCTGTCATCATCAAGGAAGATGCTCTTATCAATCACAACACTCGCTTCAGTTTCATCACCCTCCATATTCTCTGGTAACACGTTTGTTCTGTGGTAATTCAACTCAAATCTCAGACCATTCTCTTTACCCTCCCACAATTCATCCATGTCTGGTGGTGCGCCACACCTTGTCTTTTCATCCCATTTATAACCGTCACAGATGAGCCTCTCAGAAGTAGTTGTTGACTCCATACAACCGCCAACCATACAGTCATTCAGGGGAATTTCGGTTTTTGAGTCTTCCATTTTTTTAACATCCATCCTCTTCACTGAACTCTGTAGGCAAAACAGATTATTCAAAATATTAAGAGGCTTCACTGATGGACCAGCCATAATTTCAAACGTATCTAAACCGAGAACTAAAAACAGCATTCACCTTATCTGAACCCTTCACCTTGAGGTTTCGGTCGCTTGAGGGAACAGCGCACTTCTCCTTTCGCCGCTTCAAGTTGCTAACTCGACTCGACATCTGAAATGAGTTCAGACATTTTGTTAATCAACAGTTGCACAGACATTAACTAGCTAAATACCGAACACTTCTTAGCTGGCTACCGTAACCAACAGTTAGCTAGCTAACTACTGCCCCGCTAGCTAACAGACTACCGTTAGTCGATGAAAGAAAGACTAATCAGGATTCCCAAAGACAATGGACAATTGAATCGCTTGCTAGGTAGCATTTTTTTTTGCTAGGTAGGACAATTTAATCGCTAACTAAATACTGTTAAATAATAGTATATATTGTGGGAGGTTAACTAGCTAACGTTTGCTAGCTACTAACTCGGACAAACTCACCTGTTTCTTCCTCATTTTCGGAAGTTAGCTACATGTCAGTCACTGGATTGCAAGCTTGTTAACAGTCGGTTTTGCACAAATTTCTGTAGACGTCGCTAGCTAATTCAACCAATAGTAATTTTGTTCTAAATACAGGTCGTCGGCAAACGGTAAAATCGTCGTTCTGATAAAAAAAAAAAGACACCGTGTTGTTTTCTGGTCCGAGTGGTGAATCGAGACAGCGCTCGAATTCCGAAAAATGTAGCTACGTCTAGATGTCACGTGCAGTTCAATCAGAGGTCGAGGTCTCTTTGATGCTGATTGATCAAGAAACAATTGATTCCTTGTGCCAGTCAATGGTGCTTACTGTTTGCCTTTGTTATTTCGACTAAAACTTGAGTGTCGTGTTTTACTGCACTTAATACATGTTTATTCAGGGCATAAATAAGGTCGTTGTTTGAGGTGGAAAAACACGGCACATTTGACAATTTCCAAAACCGACACACGGGGGTGGTAAAAGCTTGTAATGTATTTCCTCACACAGCCCAAAGACACCGGTTTCCCCTTTCATCTGTGCTTGGGCGTCTAGAGTTACACTGATTTTGTCCCTGTGGATCTCTCTTTCTCTCTGTGTGTATGTGTGTGATAAATATATTTTTGTGTTAATGGATGATTATTGCAAAACAAATGTACCCTATAATTTATAATTACGTTTTCTGAAGCTACGTTGATGGTAGCTAAGGGACTTAAGTTTAGTTTCTTAGCTACGTTGATGGGCAATTGTATGTAGGCTGTGATATTATAATGCATATAATATTGCACAATAACCTATTATATAATACAGTATTATTATCATTATAATAAGACAATACACTGTATTGCTTGATGGCTGATAAATAAATAGCAGGTGCAATCAAATGGACAATATAGCCTGAGCCTTAGTTTTTCAAGTAACTTATGCCATTAGATATCTAATTTAAAGCCTAAAAGATGAGTAAGTCAACCTGAGACGCAGTCTAGTGAGCCACCTGTGATGTGAAATAAGAAACCTGCATATTGTCACAGATATGTGTAATGGGGAGAGGATAAAAAAAAAACAGTAAACAAAATAATGTTTGAAAATACGTCTATTTTCTGACGTCGAAGTTAGGTTAATTTTAGGTTATGAATGAAAGTTCAAAATACATATTTTCCGGACTGGACGAAATCTGAACCAAATATAGACATCTGTGATTGGTTCGGACCGGATCAAAAGTCGACAATCGGTGGCTGGTCCAAACCACACCAAAAAAATACCAAACAAAGAAGGCCGGTCTGGACAGGACCCCCAAAAAATATGTACAAAAGAAGTCGGTCCATGCTTAGTGGGAACTGAGTAAGTGGATAAGCTTGTAGGCAACAGTAACTTTTCAAGACCAGTCCACAATCTCATCGATAACGTTTTTTTGTTGTATGATATAACAGAGATTACTTTCCAAGAAATATAGATTAGTCTTTTTGTACGCTAAAGGAATAGCATGGTGGCGTCCAGCTACCTACTCTCAAGGTAGCTGGTCACGGGACAGTGAATAGACTCACTAAGATGTAGCCAAAATGAATGATGAGATGCTTTAACAATAAGGGTACCTATTCAATTTAAGGATTTCTTATTCATTACACGTTTTGCGCCATAGATATGGAATTTTTTTTCAGAAGAAAGAGGGCATTGAAAACTCTCCTCAGCTTGTCTCTAGTTTTTGCGTCTTTATTGATGATCCAAAAGTTCAAGCTTGTGGATAACAGCATCAAGGATGATATGGAAGTTAAACGCCAGGAAGAAGCCAGTTGGTGTGGACCTGAGTGTGATTTCTACAAAGGAAAAGGCCTATTGAAAAGCAGTTTGGGAAACTACTCGCCTGTTCTTGGTGATGATTTGGATGCGCCACGGGTGAAGGTGTCCAACGCTACTCTAGCTACTTGGGATGTACACGTTATGAACTGCAGTGAAGATTCAGCCGTGAGGAAAAATGATTGGTTTCGACGTTTGGATCCGAGGTTCCACCAATTTGTGTTACACAGACATTGTCGGTATTTCCCAATGTTAATAAATCACCCGGATAAATGCAGGAATGGAGACGTACACTTGCTCATGGTTGTAAAATCCGTTATAGAGCAGCATGATAGGCGAGAGGCCGTGCGTAATACCTGGGGTAGGGAACAGGACATTGATGGTAAGAGAATAAAAACGCTGTTTCTTCTAGGAAGCCCTACAAATGGTAAAGACATGAAAAACCTTCAAAAGTTGATTGAGTATGAGGACATTATATATGGAGACATTCTTCAATGGGATTTTATGGACACATTTTTCAACCTCACCTTGAAAGAGGTAAATTTTCTGAAATGGTTTGATATTCACTGCTCCAGTGCCAAGTTTATATTCAAAGGGGATGACGACGTTTTCGTGAATACAAAGAACTTACTGGAACTTATTGGTTTCAAGACTGAGGACCGCAAAGTGCTGAACTTATTTGTTGGGGACACCATATCCAAAGCCATCCCCATCAGAAACCATCAAAGTAAATACTACATCCCCAAAGAGCTGTTTGACAAACCGTACCCACCTTATGTTGGTGGTGGTGGGTTTTTAATGTCCTCACAATTAGCGCATAGACTGTTTGTGGTTTCAGAGGACTTGGAGCTCTATCCCATTGATGATGTGTTTTTGGGAATGTGCCTCCAGAAGCTACACTTGACTCCAGAGATGCACATAGGTTTCAGGACCTTTGGCATCATGAAACGCAGAGTGAGTCCAATGAACAGAGAACCTTGCTTTTTCAAAAACCTCATCGTAGTCCATAAATTGAGTCCTCAGGAGCTATTCAGGATGTGGAGTGTAGTGGAAAATAAGGAGCTGGTTTGTGCCAAAAACACTGCACCATGATTGTCAAGCTAAAGCTCAGTGTGACAAAGGTTATGCAACAAATATTGTTAAATTGTTATATGTGTATGTAGGCCTAGTAGGACACACTGATAAACTAACATATCCAACAACACTAAAATATCCAGCACTAAAATATCCAACTAACAAAGACAATGTGAAAAGAATGACATTCTTTCATTCTCACTGACCTGTTTAATGTTTCACTTTTGTAATGTTTATTGTAATGTCAATAGGTAGGAAAACCAAATTAGTAAGTGTACATGACTTGTCTATACAAAATTAACCACTTTTTCAGCAAACTAAATATATGGCAGCATTGAACACTGAAAAGCCTTTTTCATGCCAGTTTAGTGCCTTTGATTTTTGAGATTATGGATGTTTTAGTAACTAAAAAGGTTAGATGAAAATATAATTTGGTAAATGTTTGCCATAGATTCTAGAACACATATTTAATGACATTTTAAGAGTCACAACTAGTTGTGTTGATGTTTGTAACAGATTCATTAAATATATATTGTTATATCAGTGTTTTAATGTGTCTGAGTGCTGGGTAAGAGTTGAGGGCTGCTGGGTGGATAACAGATACTGTAATTGTTGTTGTAAAATATTACAACAGTTGTCTGTGAAATACATATGTGGCATCTCAAACTCACCAGAGTAAGAGACAAATGAATCTATACAGTGCTGTTAACTTTATTTAATCAAACATAGATGTTTCAATCTCTGCACAGAATGGTTGTAAATCAAATATGTACAGTCAATACTGATTGATATGTACTGAAAATCCACAAGGAAAATATATACATCAGTGGAGGCTGCTGAGAGGAGGACGGCTTGTAATAATGGCTGGAACGGGGCAAATAGAATGGCATCAAATACATGTAAAACCATGTGGTTGATACCATTCCACTGATTCTGCTCCATCCATTACCACGAGCCTGTCCTCCCCAATTAAGGTGCCACCAGCCTCCTGTAATATACACCTATGTCATTTCCTAAATATGAAAAAGCTGAAAGAGACAAAAAGATTGGGATGTAAGAAAATGTCAAATTGTCCTATAATTTGATCAAGATTGGTAACTCAAGGCAAAGGACCAGCAGATAACAATGAAACACACCATATAACATATGAAGCAGTAAAATAGTATTGTCTGCGTCTGCTAAGTGAACCCTTTATATTAGTTCCAGTCCACATTGTACTGATGTAGGGTGTACCTTGGAGATTATGACTTGTAGATTTAGGTCAAGATTCACACATTTGGTATAAAATCCCTCTGATTTAGGCTACCTATACAAAATGCAATAGCATGTTAAGTAACATATGGAAAAAAATGCAACCCTATAAAAGGGTGCATCTTACCATATCTAGAAAGTATTACAGTGAACTAAGTGCCTAAGAAGTTTCATCAAGTGGGACCATTCTCAAATCTTAGATGTTTGGGAAAATTACCACTAACGTACATTACTCCTAAAGAAAAAAAGATAAAGTTTGTTCTCATTTATTTTCGATTTCAATTAGCAATTAATAATTCCTATTTTACCTTAAATGGCTTTTTGGCTAGGCCAAATATCTGTGCTTAGTGTTGATTGTCTAAACACTCAAAATATAAAAAAACCCAGATTGAAACAATAAATAGTGTGACAATGTAAAAAGCATGATAAATTCCATTGACAAGCAAAAGGTGCTATATAATAACTAAGTAGGGAAATTAATTACAGTAAGAAACAAAGACATTTACACAACTACTGTATCAATGTAAAACATATTTGATTAGATTACAAGCCACACAGAGAGACATAAAGAGACGTAAAGAGAAATGTAAACAGATGCCCTGCATAAAGCTTGTTGTAGCTACACTCAGGCTGTTATTGGATTTGGAGTAATCAAGAAACAGCTTAGAATAGTATTATTACTATATTATAATACCTTAGTATGTAGTATACTAATATATAATATATTGCAATATCGTTCAGTATCCCTCCCTTTTGATTTTAGCCAGATTTTGGTCCCTGTTCTGACAGACTCAGTTGCAAGGGAGATTAATCCAGTCCTCCCTAGTCAGGGTGTCAACATGAAACTGTAGCCCAAAACGGACAAATGTTCTTCCCTCATTTCCTCTCCCATTGGTGTAAGGCGACTACATAGGTTGGGATAAAGCCATATGATTGAAACCGATCATGTCATTTTAGATCAGTGATTGTAAAGGAATGTATTTTATACTGTTGGGACGGTGCCATGGTTCTTCCTCATTCCAAGCATTTGGACAATCTAGGGTGCTCTTGTGTGAGAAGACTGGGGCAGGGACGGTTGGGTGTGGGTTCACCGTTTGACTGGGGTGAGGCGGCTGGTGTGGGTTCGGCTGGCTCTGGGTGCCAAGGCCGGAATCCTGCTCCCTTTGCCCATTGCCCTGCCCCTACTTCCCACTGACCACACCTGCTTAAGCTTAGCCACACTGCCAGGCTTCCCTGAACACAGGAGAAAAAGAAGAGAATGACTTCCTCCACCATTAGGAAGTACTGAGTGTTATTCTACAATACACCCTCCCCCCCCTCAACCACACAGGCACACACACGCACATGCACACACGCACAAAATATCCCATAATGACAAATTGAAAACAGGTTTGTAGAAATGTTTGTAAATGTAATTAAAATAAAACAGAAATATGTTATTTAATGTAGTATTCAGACCCCTTGCTATGAAACTTGAAATTGAGCTCAGGTGCATCCTGTTTTCATTGATCATCCTTGAGATGTTTGTACAACTTGATTGGAGTCCACCTGTGGTAAATAAAATTGATTGGACGTGATTTGGAAAGAAAACACCTGTCTATATAAGGTTCCACAGTTGACAGTGCATGTCAGAGCAAAAACCAAGCCATGAGTTCGAAGGAAGTATCCGTAGAGCGCCAAGACAGGATTGTGTCAAGGCACAGATCTGGGCAAGGTTACCAAAAAAACAATTTCTGCAGCATTGAAGGTCCCCAAGAATACAGTGGCCTACATCATTCTTAAATGGAAGAAGTTTGGAACCACCAAGACTCTTCCTCGAGCTGGCCGCCCGGCAAAAGTGAGCAATCGGGGTGAGAAGGGATGGTCACTGACAGAGTTCCAGAGTTCCTCTGTGGAAATGGTTGTCCTTCTGGAAGGTTCTCCAATCTCTGCAGCACTCCACCAATCAGGCCTTTATGGTAGAGTGGTCAGACGGAAGCCACTCCTCAGTAAAAGTCACATGACAGCCCGCTTGGAGTTTGCAAAAAGGCACCTAAAGGACTCTGACTATGAGAAACATGATTCTCTGGTCTGATGAAACCAAGATTGAACTCTTTGTCCTGAATGCCAAGTGTCTCATCTGGAGGAAACCTGGCATCATCCTTACGGTAAAGCATGGTGGTGGCAGCATCATGCTGTGGGGATGTTTTTCAGCAGCAGGAAGACTAGTCATGATCGAGGAAAAGATGAATGGAGCAAAGTACAGAGAGATCCTTGATGAAAACCTACAAGTCCCTGCATGTCCTTGAGTGGCCCAGCCAGAGCCCAGACTTGAACCCGATCAAACATCTCTGGAGAGACCTGAAAATAGCTGTGCAGCGACACTCCCCATCCAACCTGACAGAGCTTGAGAGGATCTGCAGAGAATGGGAGAAACTCCCCAAATACAGGTGTGCCAAGCTTGTAGCATCATACTCAAGACGACTTGAGGTTGTAATTGCTGCCAAAAGGTGCTACAACAAAGTACTGAGTAAAGGGTCTGAATACTTATGTACATTGTTTTATACATTTGCAAACCTTTCTGAAAACCTGTTTTTGTTTTGTCATTATGGGGTATTGTGTGTAGATTGAGGGAAACAAATCAATCAATTTTAGAATAAGGCTGTAACGTAACAAAATGTGGAAAAAGTCAAGGGGTCTGAATACTTTTCGAATGCACTATAGGTCTAAAAAGGGACTAAAATGGCCACTTTTCATCATGATGTTAAAAAATAAATAAAAATACAAATGTAAAAGCATGCCAAACAGCTTTCCTCCCAATTAAGTTTCTATGTGAGAATTGCCAGAACAATCTGATAGCAAAAATATTTTCAGTCTGGAATTGCCTTGTGTGTATTGTATACAGGTAACCTGCAAGGCAAGAAGGTTGTACAGTGTTTGAATGCTGTGTGTGTGTGTGTACACGTTTGCAGAATGTGCATCAGAGGAGATTGGTGGCACCTTAATTGGGGAGGACGGGCTCAAGGTAATGGCTGGAGTGGAATGGTATCAAATACAGCAAACGCTTGATGACATTCCATTTACTCCATTCCAGTCATTATTATGAGCCGTCCTCCCCTCAGCAGCCTCCACTGACTGGCATGCATGTATGCGCACACAAAGGACAGAGGAAAAAACACGAAAGTTCCTGTGATGGCAAAGGTCAGGAAATGACAAATACAAACAAAAAATAAGCTTTCAGTGAAAGGGTATAAACAGACAAAATTCGTAACCAATGAACTATCACTTGAGCACATACTGTACTGATCATTCACATGCACTAATTGGTTTTGCATTTTGAAAGCATTACTGGCTTTTTCAGTTTTTATGAATTCACAAGAATGCAAAACACATTATTTACCATACAACAAATTGACATTTCAATGCATCTCTCGGCATGAGACTGGAACACAGCTATATAGCTGACCAATATGCAGCATGGGCCCGTTCCATGGGTCTAACACTACCCCCCAGGCTTGGGTGGAAGAGCGGGGGGGGTAAGTGGGTGTATGAATGACTTACCTTGTGCCAGCTGGCCTCTCTGCAATACCGCAGTCCTCCGTGAGTTCTGTTTACAGCCCTCTCGGCCCATGAGGTGTGCCTTCCAGGCCTGGAGGACAAAGAGCAAGTCAGTCTGCTGCTGGCCTATAAAATGATATACTCTCTCCCTCTTACTCCATGCATGCCTTTGCTTTGCAGCAGCACTGTGGGCAAGTGTCAGAGCCTGGCTAATGGCCGACTTGGCGCTCCAACACAGGGGTTTTTCTGGCACACCAGGCAAGGGTTTGGGCCGCAGAGGTTCAACTGCTACTGAGAGTTTTCCTTGTCGAAGGTAAGAAGGAGAAGTGCGAGGGAGAATGAATGCGGCAGCGCTGCTTGAGGGCTTCCTGAAAATGTGCCTCCTCAGTTCATCTTAAGAAGGACACTGCATGTGTGTTTTTATGAATTTAAAAAGGCAAGTAAGTTAAGAACACATTTTTATTTACAATGACGGCCTACCAAAAGCCAAAAGGCCTCCTGCGGGGATGGGGGATTAAAAATAAAAATGTAGGACAAAACATACATCACAACGAGAGAGACCCCACAACACTACATAAAGAGAGACCTAAGACAACACAGCATGGCAGCAACACATGACAACACAGCATGGTAGCAACACAACATGACAACAATACAGTAGCAACACAACATGGCAGCAGCACAAAGCATGATACAAACATTATTTGGCACAGACAACAGCTCCAAAGTCGCTGGAAGACATTTTCAATCTTTGTCTGACTGACGCATGAACAGGTTTCAGATGTTATATACGGAAGAGTTACTCTGTCAAATTTCCCCCAAAAGGAGGCTTAGTGTCGACATGCATTGACAATGCAGCTCAAATAGAGCATTTACATTCTATTCTAATATTTCTATTTACAGTGGCAAGAAAAAGTATATGAACCCTGGATTTCTGCATAATTCGGTCATGAAATTTGATTCCTCTAGGTCACAACAATAGACAAACAAAGTCTGCTTAAACTAATAACACAAGAAAACGTATAATTTTATGTCTTTATTGAACACACCGTGTAAACATTCACAGTGCCGGGTGGGAAAAATGTGAACCCTTGGATTTAATAACTGGTTGACCCTCCTTTGGTAGCAATAACCTCAACAAAATGTTTTCTGTAGTTGCGGATCAGACCTGCACAACAGTCAGGAGGAATTTTGGACCATTCCTCTTTACAAAACTGTTTCAGTTCAGCAATAGTCTTGGGATGTCTGGTGTGAACTGTTCTCTTGAGGTCATACCACAGCATCTCAATCGGGTTGAGGTCAGGACTTCTGTTGAAGCCATTCTGTTGTTGGTTTACTTCTGTGTTTTGGGTCGTTGTCCTGTTGCATCACACAACTTCTGTTGAGCTTAAATTGGCGGACAGATAGTCTTACATTCTCCTGCAAAATGTCTTGATAAACTTGGGAATTCATTTTTCCGTCGATGATAGCAAGCTGTCCAGGCCCTGAGAGAGCAAAGCAGCCCCAAACCATGATGCTCCCTCCACCATACTTTACAGTTGGGATTAAGTTTTGATGTTGGTGTGCTGTGCCTTCTTTTCTCCACACATAGTGTTGTGTGTTCCTTCCAAACAACTAAACTTTAGTTTCATCTGTCCACAAAATATTTTGCCAGTAGTGCTGTGGAACATCCAGGTGCACTTTTGCAAATTTCAGACGTGCAGCAATGGGTTTGTTTTGGACTGCAGTGGCTTCTTCCATGGTGTCCTATGAACACCATTCTCGTTTAGTGTTTTATGTATCGTAGACTCATCAACAGAGATGTTAGCATGTTCCAGAGATTTCTGTAAGTCTTTAGTTGTCACTCTAGGATTCTTCTTGACCTCATTGAGCATACTGCACTGTGCTCTTGCAGTCATCTTTGCAGGACGGAATTCCTAGGGAGAGTAGCAACAGTGCTGAACTTTCTCCATTTATAGACAATTTGGCTTACCCTGGACTGCTGAACATCAAGGCTTTTAGAGATACTTTTGTAACCCTTTCCAGCTTTATGCAAGTCAACAATTCTTAATCTTAGGTCTTCTGAGTTCTCTTTTGTTCGAGGCATGGCATGGTTCACAATAGCCAATTCAAATTTTGAGTGTTTTTTATAGGGCAAGGCAGCTCTAACCGACATCTCCAATCTCGTCTTATTGATTGGACTCCAGGTTAGCTGACTCCTGACTCCAAATAGCTTTTAGTGAAGTCATTAGCCAAGGGGTTCACATACTTTTTCCAACCTACACTGTGAATGTTTAAATTATGTGTTCAATATAGACAAGAAAAATACAATAAGTTGTGTTTTAAAAGTTTAAGCACACTATGTTTGTCTATTGTTGTGACTTAGATGAAGATCAGATCAAATTTGATGACCAATTTACGCAGAAATCCAGGTAATTCCAAAGGGTTCACATACCTTTTCTTGCCACTGTATAATACTCATCATCCTTAAAAGATCAGGGCTGTTCAATTCCGGTCCTGGAGGTTTTTGTTTCTACCTGGTAGTTAATTGCACTTACCTGGTATCCCAGTTCTGAATTAGTCCCTTATTAGAAGGAGAGGATGAAAACCAGAAGTGTTTCGGCCCTCCAGGACTGATACTTAACAGCCCTGATAAAGAACATATTTCTTACTATTTAAAAGGGGTAATCTGCAATTGCTATATACATTTTGGACCTTTTAATATCATGATATATACTTAGGCCCATAATTATTTGCACCCTTGATAAAGATGAGCAAAAACGACCAAAATAAATAATACAAATACTGAGCTATATTGTATGCTCCAAAAGTTGGAAATTACATTATTTTATACTTAGAAGGCCATTGCAAAATGTTGGTTTCTTTGTGGCTTTTGATTAGTGGATAGGGTTCCTGTTTTTCTTGAAGATCCACTTGCGGCCAAGTGTCAGCCTCCTGGCAGAGGCAACCAGGTTTTTGGCTAAAATGTCCTGGTCCTTGGTAAAGTCCAGTGGAAGCAAAATAGCCCCATAACATCAAAGTTCCACCACCATATTTTACCATAGGTATGAGGTACTTTTCTGCATATGCTTCAGTTCTTCAACACCAAACCCTCCACTGGTGTGGTGGCCAAATAATCTCTATTTGCATGTCATCTGACCATACCACCTCCTGGAGTACATTTTAGTAATTTAGCAGACACTCTTATCCAGAATGATTTACAGTTAGTGCATTCATATAGCTAGGTGGAACAACTACATAACACAGTCATTAACATAACACAGTATCTTACAAATCCTGGCCACAGACTGAGTAATTTAAATGAATTGGTTTATGAACATTGAGAACCTAATTCTCGTGACAGTCAAATGTGAATGTTAGTTCACCAAAGGCAATTGGGTGATAATTTGAATAAGAGGTAGGGTTTCAAATGTTTTCGGGAAGATGGGCAGAAACTCTGCCATCCAGGTGGAAGCTAGTTCCACCATTGGGGTACTAGGACAGAGAAGCTTGGACTGGGCTGAGCGGGAGCGGCCTTCCCGTAGGGGTGGGAGAGCCAAGAGACCAGAGGTGGCAGAACGGAGTGCTCAGGTTGGGGTGTAGGGTTTGAGCATAGCTTGAAAGTAGGGAAGGGCAGTTCCTCTTTCTACTCCGTAGGCAAGTACCATGGTCTTGTAGTGGCTGCAAGCTTCAACTGGAAGCCAGTGGAGTGTTCGGGGAGCAGGGTGACATGGGAGAAATTGGGAAGGTTGAACACCAGGCGGGCTGCAACGTTCTGGATAAGATGTAGGTGTTTGATGACACAAGCGTGAAGCCCAGCCAACAGAGTTGCAGTAGTCCAGACGGGAGATGACAAGTGCCTGGAATAGGACCTGCACCGCTTCCTGTGTGAGGTAGGGTTGTACTCTACATATGTTGTAGCATGAACATGCAGGACAGAGTCACTGCTTTGATGTTTGCAGAGAACGACAGGGTGTCCAGACTCACGCCAAGGGTCACCGGGAGGGAGAAACCATGGAGTTGTCAAACGTGATGGAGAGGTCTTGGAGCGGGCCGACCTTCCCCGGGAGGAAGAGCAGCTCCATCCTGTCGAGGTTGAGCTTGAGCTGGTGGACCGATATCCAAGCTGAGATATCTGCCAGGCACGCAGAGATGCGTGTCGCCACCTGGGTGTCAGAAGGGGGGAAAGGAGAAAAGTAGTTGAATGTCATCCGCATAGCAATGATAGGAGAGACCATGTGAGGATGTGACAGAGCTGAACGACTTGGTGTATAGAGAGAACAGGGCGTAGATCTGAGCCCTGGGGGACACCAGTAGTGAGAGTAAGTGGTGCTGGCACAGATCCTCTCCACGTCACCTGGTAGGACCGGCCTGCCAGGTAGGATGCAATCCAAGAGTGTGCAGACCCTGAGACGCCCATAGCCCAAAGAGGGTGGAGAGGAGGGTCTGATGGTTCACGGTGTTGATGACAGCAGATTGATCTAGTAGGATGCGAGCAGAGGAGAAAGAGTCAGCTTTGGCAGTGTGGAGAGCCTCCGTGACACAGAGAAGAGCAGTCTCGGTTAAGTGACCCGTCTTGAAGCCTGACTGGTTAGGGTTAAGAAGATCATTCTGAGAGTGATAGCAAGAGAGTTCGTCAGAAACGGCACGCTGAAGTGTCTGTAATTTTTTGACGTGAGAGGAGTCGAGTGAGGGAGGAGGGGAGTGAAGAATGGGAGGTCTTCAGAGCTGGTCTGGAGAAGGGGAGGGGGTTGAGCAGGCAGGTTGTCGAGTTGCCTGACCCCACTAGTCACTGGCTTTCATCTGGAGAGAGGGGAGAAATAGGTCAAGGCGGAGGGTAGTTCTGTGTGACTGGGACCAGTGGAATGAATAAGCTGAGTGAATGAGGAGCGGATGTCGTTAACCTTTTTTTCTCCAAAGTGGTTGACAAAGTCGTCCGCAGAGAGGGAGAATGTGGAAAAAAAGTTTCATAGGGTTAGAGGCAGAAGCTTGACATTTAGAGTGCCAGAAAATGGCTTTAGCAGCAGATACAGAGGAAGAGAAAGTATAGAGGTGGGAGTGCTACCCGCAGACCTAAACAGCATTGGCACTTGGATTGGAACCGGTGCTATGGTCAGATGACATGAAAATAGACCTCTTTGGCCACACACACTAGTGGTGGGTAAGACATTGAGAAACAAAAGCATAAGCAGAAAAGTTATCATTGAGTACAGCGCAGAAGACGAATTTACGTTGTACGCTGTAACATATGGACAAAGTTGAATAGTATTGTATTGTAACATGTCAGCCTTGTTTTGAGCCATTTCATCAGAAGGATGAAAGGTTTGAGGTGGTTAGAGGTGCTGCCAGTGTTTCTTTTGCCCCGTGGACACAAGAGCATTTCATTACTTTAGTCAGGGATGGGCAACTCCAGGAAACTGAAAGGCGATTACATCTTTAATAGTTCGATTTTTTTCCAAAATGCCATGCCCAAAAGAAAATAATAACGCAAGAAAAGTTGTCACATTTTATTTCCCTTTGGATTAACAACATTTATATTTTGAAGTGAGGGCTTTGGAGTCCACTGTGACTTTAAATACAGACAATGTTTTCCATACAGCTGTTTGGTCCTTAAGCCTAACATTAACAGCACTCTGGGTGGTGGCAGATTGACAGAGGGAGGAAAATAGAGAGGCACGGTAAAACTGTGTTTGTGCTAGTGAATGCCCGTACAAGTCTTAAACCACCTTTATATCTATCTACTTAGTATTTTAGCCTTCTGTCTCATTCACCTTAGTGGGTGAGTGGAACTGACAGCATTTTAGCAACATGAAATCTTATTAAAATCTGTTAATATACACCCCCAGGAAGAATTACACGAGCGCTTAGATATGGTCATTTTCAAGTTTTCATAAATTCTTAAAATGTTTGGGAATTACGTATACTAAAGCATTTATGACAATACTATAGCAATATAGTGGCAAAGCAGCCGTGCCGTTTGCACAATTAGACACTGTAGTAAATAAAACCGAATAAAAACATTTGTCTTGTCCAGGACCGGAGTCTACGCAGACATGTGCACCATAGCCAATCAGAGGTACTGTAGGCCTACATGCAAACAAGGGCCTGCCCTCATTCACTTTGAACTGGACTGTATTTACAGGCAGTTGCAACAGCGCAACTTTAGATCATTAGAACGCATTTAGGCAAAAGCCTCAAAATACACTTGAATGGATTTCTGCAAATATGTACCTAAATACCACGGGAGTCCTCTTACATTTTGGGAACGTTACAGTTCTATTTATCATACAATCATAAAAAGGTTGGCTATCTTTCCCTATATGCATCTCAACAACAAGATCAACAACTAATGCAAGCCAGAGAAAGATGAGCTACTCTAACGAAGGAACATTAGATAAACCCTCTCAAACTTTTTCAGCTGGTTGGCCGTTAAAATTGCACTGATAAACGATGGGGAATAGCCTGCTCATCCTTCTGCAGCTTGCCTGCCATTGCATGCGTTGTCCCAACCAAGCACCCAAGCTAACTGGCTAAAGTTGGCTAGCTTGCTACTTCCAGACACAAATGAGAGAACACCTCACTAACCTGGTTAGGCTGTTTACATGTTATATAGATCGTTCATGAGCAATGTTCCCTCTAAACTACGCGCAGGCGCGCAGCTCCCCTGGGACTGACTTTCTAGTTTTCCCCTTTAGTTAACACTATCAATTTTTCCCTCTACTGTGGGAATTGCCAATATTAGCCACTTCCATTGCAACATACAAAACTAAATATGCAAGAGATTTTCTTGTAGGCGGAACACAACGGAGTAGAATTCTATTGCATTGACAATCACAACTCAGCCCATACTCTACAGACCAGATCGGTGCGGCATAACCAATCAGAGCTGCAGTATCCCTATATGTGACCCGACTCAGGAAATTAGGCGTATGTCGCAATTCACGACTTCACAGGAGAGCTGTTTGAACGTAATTTTTTTATAAAATGTTTTTGGGCAGAAATGTCTTCTTGAACATGTGAACTTTCATGTACCTTAATAACAAACTTGTATGCCATCTGTAAATACAAATAAAATTGTTAAATTATGATTGCCATGATTGGCTGAGATAATGAGTGGCTGAACATGCTGAGAGAGGAGAGAGATGGAGAAAACACCCGTCTCTGGATTACATCTTCAAACAAGAGCAACTGTGGCATGACATTCATGACAGGGAGACATGTCCATCATGCATGATGATGTATACAGGTAAGATAGCTAGCTACATTTTCAGATATTACACGTTTCTAATTTTGACCGAAAGTGGTTTCATTTCAAGCTAAAGTGTACTGTTAGCTAGCTAGCTAACGTTAGCTGGCTGGCTCTGTAGCGGACGTTGTTATTTGTATCCCAGAGTTGTTTGCTTTGCTAGTTAGAGCAAAGAAGCGTAATTACATTTTTGCCAGCAGAGCTGGTTAGGCTGTTTTCATGTTATCCATAGGTAAACAAATAATCGGCCAGAGCTTCAAGTGTGCGCTTTGAAAGCTCAGAGGGCGAAACAAGATGGGTGGGGCTAAAGCTTAAGAGGGTGTGAACGATGCTGAATGGGTGTAAACAAAGTGGAGCTCTTCACTAGATACCAAAACATTTCAAAGGCCATTTTCTCAAAAGTGAGTTAACACGTTTATCAACTTTCAAAGCAGAATTACTTTCCCATTGCTCCTCAACAATGCAGTATGATATACCATTTTGTAGCTCCGAGTCTCTATTTTTATCCAATGTAAAAACACAATTTCAAATTTTGCTACATAAGACCGAATCCAAGTGGTGAGTTACATATGCAAATAGACCATTGCCGTATATGGACCTGTGCCATTCACTTTGAACTGGACTGTGTTTAGAGCATGAGTGGTCGCGAGTAGATGCGCTTGATTTGCAATCAAAGCGAGAGCTGGATATAGCCACATGTGCACATTTGTTAATATTTTTTGCTAGTAAGTGAGTTATTAGCCTAGTTATAGCTAATTTCTAGTCAACAATGGGGGAGTTGTTGCTTCCTACAAGAGCACAAAACATGTGCATTTCTAGCCATCTTTGAAAAGCGAGTCAGAAAAAATGCTCTTTACCTATCTTAAAGGGGCAGTGCTGTATTTTGAGACAGGCTTCAATAAACTAAGTGGCCAATAGGCAGAGGGTAGCATAATGTGTGTGATTATCTGTGATAATGGTATGGGAATAATAAACTTTCTTTTGTAAAGTGGTTTCTTGCATCAAATAGCACATTCAGTCACCTCCTTGTCTGAAGGTCAAGTGGAAAAACAGGTTAATGTCAAGCCCTGCATGATTTTTCCAAAAGTCTCATGGAATGTAGGTCTACATTAAACACCACCCATTGGCTGCTACTGTAGGCTGGAAGACAGAACAGCTATTTTCATGTTAAAATGTTATGGGATACATTTTTTCAATTGTTTTTGATGTTAGGCCACTGATAGGCCTACATTATAATCAAATAGCCACAGCAGCCTACTTGGCCACTGTTATAATTGTAATTAGAGCGGTTACAGCCTCAGTGTTCACAATAAACGCACAACAGAAGTTGCACAATGTGGCACAAATTCAGCAGGTGTTGCGTGTTCGTAAATTAAGTTATTCTGCGCTCTGACACACTCACACAAGAGTGCTCTGAAATCAGAGTAGGTAGCTAGCCACAGTGAATTCACGAACGCGAGAGATATGGTAACATAGCTAGCAAAGCAATTCAATTTCAAACTAAATGACACGTGCATCTCTGCCGTAGCTGTGTAGCCACCAAAAAACGAGAAAAGGGGAAAAGGTCAGGCACTCAACCACTCCTCCAATGACATGACATCCTCCTAGCAGTTAGCTAGCTAGTGTTTGTAGCTTGCTACATAAATAGATACACTAGCATATTAGCCACGTTATGACTGACTTGTGATCATTGCCCTCACTAGTTTGGTTCTATTGACATGCCCCACCTTAATTACATTCGTCAGTTTTTGTCCAAAATAATGAGTCATTGACACTGAAACAGTGCATCCCGAATAGAGGCAGCAAACAATGTACCAGGCCAGCTGTGAATTACAACCTGATAGCAATATTTTTTGGACTAAGAAGAAATGTGAGTTATATTAATCACGCATTGAACCGAATCCATCTATTCTGCCAACATCATGGAATGTTGGGTCAAATAGTATCTATATTTGAAGTATTTTTTGTTGTTGTTGCATAAACTGGGAATTTGATATTTTTTACTGATATGATTGTATGTTTGTTTCATATCTGCAAAGAAGTTAAAATGCTGTCCGTTCCACTTTAAACACGTGTCACGTTTTCCCCCCCTAATCTCAAAAGGTGACACAAGCCAAACTAAGGCGAGGTTTGAATCCAATCAAATTGTCGGCTACGCGCCATTTAAAGGTAATTTTCGATTGAGCCCACATATGCAGTTTGCCGTGAATGTGGTTTTAGCGAAAACATTCCTTTTGAAAGGTGCATAGCCGACAAAGCACGATCGGAATAAATCCCAGCCTAAACAACATGCACCTGCCTTAGTTGAAACTGCTACATTTGATATACTACATTTTTGAAATAATGCAGGCATATTTTGTGTTTTGACAAGAAGTACTGTTGAAATCCCAGTTTTTTTTCTGGATCAAAAAGGGGCATAGGTGGTGGGCGTGGCATGGAGTGTGGCAATGGGAGTGGTTGGACTGTCGGAACTGCTTGATTTTAGCAAGACATTTGTTTCAGTTTTAAAGCACACTTCCTGTAAATTCGACACATTTTGCAATGTAGCTGAGAGAAAATATTGCAGTTTTAAAGTGAATTTCCTGCAATTCTATGCATTTTGCCTAATGATGTGTTCTTTTGCTAACAAATTATAACAAAATCAATACTGCTAAATTAATTATTTTGGAAATGTTCTATTCTCCCTGACAGTCTAGATTTTATTTTGGTGATTATTAGTTCTCAAAGATACTATAAAATGAATCCTTTTATCTTTTCTACATACGTTATATCTGGTTTTAGTCGTTTAAGTTTACACTGAAATTGTTTTTCCTTCCCGAAATCACACACACACACACAGTTGAAGTCAGAAGTTTACATACACTTAGGTTGGAGTCATTAAAACTCATTTTTCAACCACTCCACAAAAACTATCGTTTTGGCAAGTCAGTTAGGACATCTACTTTGTGCGTGACACAAGTAACTTTTCCAACAATTGTTTACAGACAGAGTATTTCACTTATAATTCACTGTATCCAGTGGGTCAATTCCAGTGGGTCAGAAGTTTACATACACTAAGTTGACTGTGCCTTTAAACAGCTTGGAAAATTCCAGAACATTATGTCATGGCTTTTGAAGCTTCTGATAAATTATGTCAATTAGCCTGAGTTAACTGGAGGTGTACCTGTGGATGTATTTCAAGGACTACCTTCAAACTCAGTGCCTCTTTGCTTTACATCATGGGAAAATCAAAAGAAATCAGCCAAGACCTCAGAAAAAAAATATTGTAGACCTCCACAAGTCTGGTTCATCCTTGGGAGCAATTTCCAAATGCCTGAAGGTACCAGGTTCATCTGTACAAACAATAATACGCAAATATAAACACCATGGGACCACGCAGCCGTCAAGCCGCTCAGGAAGGAGAGGCATTCAGTCTCCTAGAGATGAAAGTACTTTGGTGCGATAAGTGCAAATCAATCCCAGAACAACAGCAAAGGACCTTGTGAAGATGCTGGAGGAAACCGGTGCAAAACTATCTATAGTTCCACAGTAAAGCGAGTCCTATATTGACATAGCCTGAAAGCCCACTCAGCAAGGAAGAAGCCACTGCTCCAAAACCACCATTAAAAACGGCAGTCTACGGTTTGCAACTGCACATGGGGACAAAGATCGTCCTTTTTGGAGAAATGTCCTCTGGTCTGATGAAACAAAATTTGGCAATCATTATGTTTGGAGGAAAAAGAGGGAGGCTTGCAAGCCGAAGAACACCATCCCAACCGTGGAGCACGGGGGTGGCAGCATCATGTTGTGGGGGTGCTTTGCTGCAAGAGGGACTGGTGCACTTCACAAAATAGATGGCATCATGAGAGGGGAAAATGGTGTGGATATATTGAAGCAACATCTCAAGACATCAGTCAGGAAGTTAAAGCTTAGTCGCAAATGGGTCTTCCAAATAGACAATGACCCCAAGCATACATCCAAAGTTATGGCAAAATTGGCTTAAGGACAACAAAGTCAAGCTATTGGAGTGGCCATCACAAAGCCCTGACCTCAATCCCAGAGAAAATTTGTGGGCAGAACTGAAAAAGCGTGTGCGAGCAAGGAGGCCTACAAACCTGACTCAGTTACACCAGCTCTATCAGTAGGAATGGGCCAAAAATCACCCAACTTATTGTGGGATGCTTGTGGAAGGCTACCCGAAATAATTGACCGAAGTTCAACAATTTAAAGGCAATGCTACCAAATACTAATTGAGCGTATGTAAACTTCTGACCCACTGGGAATGTGATGAAAGAAATAAAAGCTGACATTTCACATTCTTAAAATAAAGTGGTGATCCTAACTGACCTAAAACAGGGAAGTCTTACTGGGATTAAATGTCAGGAATTGTGAAAAACTGAGTTTAAATGTATTTGGCTAAGGTGTATGTAAACTTCAACTGTGTGTATGTGTGTGTATGTATATATACACACACACACACACACACACACACACACAGTGGGGCAAAAAAGTATTTAGTCAGCCACCAATTGTGCAAGTTCTCCCACTTAAAAAGATGAGGCCTGTAATTTTCATCATAGACAAAATGAGAAGGAAAAAAAAATCCAGAAAATCATACTGTAGGATTATGGTGGAAAATAAGTATTTGGTCAATAACAAAAGTTTATCTAAATACTTTGTAATATACCCTTTGTTGGCAATGACAGAGGTCAAAAACGTTTTCTGTAAGTCTTCACAAGGTTTTCACACACTGTTGCTGGTATTTTGGCCCAATCCTCCATGCAGATCTCCTCCAGAGCAGTGATGTTTTGGGGCTGTTGCTGGGCAACCCGTACTTTCAACTCCCTCCAAAGATTTTCTATGGGGCTGAGATCTGGAGACTGGCTAGGCCAGTCCAGGACCTTGAAATGCTTCTTACGAAGCCACTCCCTTCGTTGCCCAGGCGGTGTGTTTGGGATCATTGTCATGCTGAAAGACCCAGCCACGTTTCATCTTCAATGCCCTTGCTGATGGAAGGAGGTTTTCACTCAAAATCTCACGATACATGGCCCCATTCATTTTTTCCTTTACACGGATCAGTCGTCCTGGTCCCTTTGCAGAAAAACAGCCCCAAAGCATGATGTTTCCACCCCCATGCTTCACAGTAGGTATGGTGTTCTTTGGATGCAACTCAGCATTCTTTGTCCTCCAAACACGACGAGTTGAGTTTTTACCAAAAAGTTATATTTTGGTTTCATCTGACATTCTCCCAATCTTCTTCTGGATCATCCAAATGCTCTCTAGCAAACTTCAGATGGGCCTGGATATGTACTGGCTTAAGCAGGGGGACACGTCTGGCACTGCAGGATTTGAGTCCCTGGCGGCGTAGTGTGTTACTGATGGTAGGCTTTGTTACTTTGGTCCCAGCTCTCTGCAGGTCATTCACTAGGTCCCCCCGTGTGGTTCTGGGATTTTTGCTCACCGTTCTTGTGATAATTTTGACCCCACGGGGTGAGATCTTGCGTGGAGCCCCAGATCGAGGGAGATTATCAGTGGTCTTGTATGTCTTCCATTTCCTAATAAATTGTTCCCACAGTTGATTTCTTCAAACCAAGCTGCTTACCTAATGCATATTCAGTCTTCCCAGCCTGGTGCAGGTCTACAATTTTGTTTCTGATGTCCTTTGACGGCTATTTGGTCTTGGCCATAGTGGAGTTTGGAGTGTGACTGTGAGGTTGTGGACAGGTGTCTTTTATACTGATAACAAGTTCAAACAGGTGCCATTAATACAGGTAACGAGTGGAGGACAGAGGAGCCTCTTAAAGAAGAAGTTACAGGTCTGTGAGAGCCAGAAATCTTGCTTGTTTGTAGGTGACCAAATACTTATTTTTCACCATAATTTGCAAATAAATTCATTAAAAATCCTACAATGTGATTTTCTGGATTTTTCTTCTCATTGTCTGTCATAGTTGAAGTGTACCTATGATGAAAATAAGACCTCTCTCATCTTTTTAAGTGGGAGAACTTAAACAATTGGTGACACACACACACACACACACACACACACACATACATACATACATACTATACGGTTTGAACTTAGTCATCCCCAAAAAATGCATAGGTGGCCCTTCCAAATGCTTAGGTGGCCCGAGTCTGACAGTGACTGGCTACAGTGAAAAGGACCAAGGCCAGTATTTGCGGTCCTTTATTATATAATCTGTGGGAGTGCAACAGAATCTCACCTCTTCTCCAGACATAAAGTTGTTGTGACACAAAGGACAGTGGTTAGAGCCTTTGACTGACCCAGGAGCTGAAAACAAAGAGAAACATGAGTAGCACAACCCTGCACAGAACCCCAAAATGCCCACAGAAAATGACATCACCAGTGGCATGTATTCATGAATGCCAAGAGAAGCCAGGCTTCCCCCCAAAAATGGACCAATAATTTAGTATAAAACTATTTAATCTGTGTTATCATTTCCCTTCAATTCGCAATTGACAGTACCTATCTCACCGGAGAAATCTTCAGAGCGAGGGAATCAGCGCCCCTCTCATGTATCTAATGCTGTCTGAACAAAAAGAGTATGACATGTTCCCGCAGTAGCATTTGATTGATTGTTCCCAGTGAGCATAAAAAGTATAAAATAATTACCCAATCAGTGTTGAGCTGAGCGCAACTGTCGGTGGCCCTTGCGCACCAAAACACCCCCCCAAGAGAGGCCAGTTTGGATTTGGCATCACAACAATCAAATCACATCAAAAGCAAAATTGCCCAAAATTATTTCCTTTCTGCATCTGCTTGTGATGTGTTGATGTTCTGAATTAGTTAGCTGTGTCGTTCCTACAATGCGGTGTCTTTTCTGTCCCCAGGAAATATAATTTTGTAGGTTAAAATGTGGATTGCAAAAGGCTTTAAATATAAAAGGTCACATGGTCACATGATTTTGAACTTTTCTTTCAGTGGCATTTTTGCCATGTCCTTGGGTGTTATTCATCAACTTCTACGAGAAATAGAAGCCATAAAATAATAACATTTAATATCTTTCTTCATTACTTTATAACTTTTTTTCATGATTGTATTTATTATTATTGTATTTAACATTGTGTGTCCCTGATGTCACTTTCCACCCCGTTAGTTTGCAGTGATAGTCCTTTAAGAAAACAGCCCCTTCCCACATTGACATCATGTTCATGAAGTGTCATCATTTGTTTGGTGGGAAAGCAATTGTGCAAAGCTAAATAAATATAAACACTTGGTTTTATCTATTTTTCCATGTTTCATTATGTTAGCCTGTCTCACTCCTACATTGCCACAATGATAACATTTCTAAATGTTAAAATCTTCAAGTGTTTACCATTATTCTAACCTTAACCCACAGAGCTATGGCTAATTTAGGCTCCAAATGTTCACCCTGTTAGGTTCCACCCTGTTGGGATTATTCTCTCTAGCTTGTGCTTGGCTCTGCCCACCTCCTTGCTTCTTCTGCCCACTATGACTAATTTGTTCCCATTGGAAAAGACAGGCTGTGGTCTTGGGTTAGTTATACAAATCTTTGTTTGCAGTTTGCAATGTTTGCTTTGTCTCGGATTTACATTCACTTATAGATGGGTTAGCTGCCAATGTCACGAAAACAATGCACACGCTTCAATGAGGCAGAAGTCTGTGTGTTGTTGTGATTCTGGATGGCCAGATAGCTAGCAACAATGACAAGAAGCTACCATGTGGGGAATCATAGATGGCTCGTTTCAGCTCATTGTATCTTGTTATTGATACCATGTCTTGTTTTGAGGTGTTTTGACTGATGTCATGTTTATGCTAATATGGCTCAAATGTGCTTGCTAGCTAACCAACAACTGTAAAAATATATTTGAGAGACAACAAGTGCTCATTGTGCAAATGTATTTATGTTTTCAATAAACAGACACTAAATATAGTTTACATGTTGTCAACAATCTAAGCCAACCCAGTCCGTTTTGCACCATAGTTGCACATACGCGTCGGTTTTGTTGCTAAACAACCAACCAGTCTATACATTTCCATACTCACCAAGAATTACATTTGGTAGTTCATTTCAGCAGAGATGGTGGCTTTTAGTATAGTTTTTGAAT